>NW_017306633.1:579837-603353 GCF_000935625.1 Nanorana parkeri
TATATATATATATATATATACATACATACATACATTTTGATAAGTTTTTATTTGGGCAGTATTGTAAAATCTGTAAATTGCTGCAGAATATGGCTATACTATACTGTATACATCAAAAGATAAGCTAAATATAATTGCATAATTATCTTGCACTATTATATAAGGATCATCAGAGATTTATAAACAAGCCATGCAAAGCATGAAGCATTGATGTGCTGTGACTGTGGGAAAACTACTTCTCCTCTGACTGGTCACTGTGACTTTTATGGTGACAGTAAACACACGAATGATATGATACTGTAAAAACACACTTGGCTATAGAGAAGTATATCGGAAGAGCATTTCCTCACACTTTCATACTTCTGAATATTTCATCTGGTTCTTCAAAGCAAGACCCTTCAATACGATGCTGAAACATAGACATAAAGACTAGCTACCCTTCAAATCTGGGCTAACACTAATTTTCCATAAAACGTGATAAAAAGACATACAGAGCGACAAGACTGTGTAAACCATTGCACACAGTTCACTGGATCAGTGTAAAGCAATTATTCCTGTCATTAGCAACTAATTAACATTTCTTTTCTTTTTTTTTCTTCAAACAATAGGCATATGAATGGTTTACCTTTACCTAAATTATCATATTTTGTTCTTCAGCTTTGGTTGCTCCTTTCAAATTCATCAGCTCACACTTAATTACTAATTTGTATGGTAAATGTTCAGCTGTGATAAGCTTTCTTTTTATGAACTGAACATTTTTTGAAAAGTGTACTCTGCATTATTGGTGTTGTAATGAAATGCCTTTGCAATATAGGAATTCAATAAAAGCTTGTAATTCTAAGGCAGAGTTTGGAGTGTTTTGCGAAAGCTGCTATTTAACTAGTGTGTTTATTTTGTGTGGACAATTACTGAGCTTGCATTATTGAAAATATCCCCATACATATTAGAGAATTTTTAAAGGGTCAGTCAAATGTCTGTAGGCTGATACAACCCTGGGCGATGTTGCTTTGCTTTGACCGCTATTGTTTTTCCAGCACAGACGGTGTCCTGCACTTTCTCCTGCGCTCCCCTGTAGACACAAAAATAAACAAAAAAAGTTCACCTGATGAGAACTTGCAGGTTCGTAAAAAGATCTTTTGTCAATACATACTTGGGCAGCTGCTATATAATGCTAGGGGCAACTTTAGAATGAACAAAAATCCAGATGGTAGTTGGGGAATTTACTAGTAAACTTTCCAAAGAATCAGCAAATTTTATGATTTACCAATCCTAAAGGAAAAAATTACTTTTAAAAAGTCCCAATTGTGCGCTTACTGTGTATACACACTGTTCACCCAACTGTAGCCACCACTCCAAGCTCGCTCCCATGATGGACTACAATCTCAATAAAAATTAGTAAACTAAACATGAGATTTAAGTCCATCACGGGAGCGAGCTTGGAGAGTTGGCTACTTTACAACACTTATAGGGACCATGGGGAACAAAAGTAGCCACCCTCCAGAAGGAAGGACAGTATCAGCACCAATTCAGAGATGATTTGAGGATCTACAGCTGAGTGATAAACAAATAAGATACATTTTTTGTTAATAGTTAATTTGCTTGAATGCAGTTTTAAGATGTAACTCCTGAGTTTAGTGTCACTTTAAATCTCCATATGTCCAGCTTTGAAAATAAAACAGAGACGCTGATTGGTTGCCAAGTGCAATAGCTCCATATTCGGTCTTGTACAGTTTTTATTAATTCCCCCCTGTGTGTTCTGGAGAGTTTTGCTGCTTTGCCTACTCCGAACTGTATCAGGGTTATTCACAAGAGGGTGAAGAGTTCGGAGGAGGCAGGAGAAGTGAATAATCTAGAACATAGCTGAACTGGAAAGTGAGCTGAATTGGAGAATTTTTCAGAATCAGCTATTTTGTCCTTCATTGTTCACTTCTCCTGCCTTCTCCAAACTCTTCACCCTTTAGTGAATAACCCTGTAAGACTCTGATGTGTGCAACTCACTTGAATGGAGACACCAGAGTTGGGTGCTAGAGATAAGATTCACTAGAACATAAAATGCAGTGAAATGGAGTGATCCTGAGCCGTCTTTGCAAATCCCATTGCGCATGGTTGGTTCTTTGAAGAGGACACAGGTTTAAGCTATGGTCCACGATCTGCCCACTTCACCTCCATTTACGCTTTAATAAATCACGCGACTGAGGTCACGTTACAAAGTACCAGTAGTCTGTAACTGTTTCAGTTCCACCAAAGTTCAGTAAAGACATCTTTATGTCATCCTGTATCAAAGTGGTGAGTCACCTGCCACCTGCTCTGTTATGCAAGACTTCTCATTATTACAGGTACGCAATGATTTCTGTAGTCACTAATGCCAGATAATAACATCACTGCCACTGCCAAGTTTTTCTTGTGGTTTTTGTATTACTACAGCTTTGCATAATTTTGTTGTATTTGGCTGAGTATTTCTGCTATAAAACTGACTGGCAGGAAGGCGGTTAAACAGGTCAAGCCAGAGAAGCAGCCATATGGTTATGTTAGCAATGTATAGAAACGAGACTGTGAACAATCACTTTGCCAAAACCCTTTTATAGGAGTGATCAGCATCTTGTTTTCCTCCTTCTTCACACAGCGCTAAATCTCTGGATAGAAAGGCACACACTCTTCATGCAGGAGTCGCTGAGATAAATATGTATTCTGTGGCGAGGTGCTAATTGGCTTCTGCGGCTGTAATCAGTTTGGAACTAGGGATGGAGAAGAAAAGCACGCGCTTGCACTAGACAAAGCGCCTGATTAGGCCGCACTTGGCAGGTACATCGTAAGGCACAGCTGTGTGTATTATACAGGAGAGCAATAGGATTATCTGCCTCCTTCACACATCTACAGCCCCTTGGTGACATGATGTATTCTCTTGTGTGATGGGCTTGAGAAGCGATTAACATGTTTATTGCCATATTCAACAGAGTTAAAGTGGAATTGATTGCGGAGTTGTTGGTTGAATGGTTTTGGCAGCCTAGAATTCAGGAGTTTTTCAGGGACATTGTAAAATAAGTTATTATCAAACCTGTTGACAATACCAGTGGTGACAATATACATTACACTGGAGCCTTATGAAGGACCTTGTCCTTGTTGCCAACCAACCATAGTTTTAACTGCATACAGACATTTGAAAGTAGGATTTGTGGCAGCAGTGCAGAGCAGTTGTCATTTCGAGCACATTCATATGGGATGGCACTTTATTAAATGAAAAAAAAAATCCTTTTTAGCAAAGGAGTGATGTCCAGTGGTACTTCATCTTTAACCTCCTTACAACTAACTGCACACACTGGCAAATCCAAAAGGCAAGCCTTCAATATATAAGTCTTTCTAGTGATATCTGTGTTGTAAGAAAATACAACACTTGCTGTCAAATCTACTACCCCCTCACTGCAAGGGTTAAGTGCTTGTCTTGGCCTACCACTTTTGGTCTACCACTATATGGACAAGTAGAGGATAGATGTCTGTAGGAGGATAACAGCACATATATTCCAAACTATACCATTTTTAGACCCACTGTAAAAAATAGATAGTCTGGCATTTCTGGTGAGTGTTCATTCAGTTGACTTTGCGTTGATGGTTAGCACAAATTAGTGCCTCAGTTAATGCATTGGCTATGCATGCTGATTGTGTATAAGTGTATTGCCAGCTCTATGACACACACACCAAACATTATTTGGTTTTTGAAGCCCTGATGTATGTCAAGAAGTATGAAAGATGAGAAAATCCTTGTAGGTAGTGCTGCTCAGCAACAGAGCAAAGATTCTATGAATGGGTGCCTGACCAGGTAAATATAAAGCTCCTTCATTTATAGTTGCTTTTGTTTTTATTTCAGCTTTAATTGCCCTTTTCATTGCTAATGAGTACATGTCTTTAGGATGTCCAACAATTATATAACATGTGTTTGCACATCATGCAGACCTCTTTTTCAAGCTGAGGTTACCCCTGTGTAGTTCCTAGATGACCTAATAACAGTCCACTTGGAGAATTGTGCACTACATTAGTTTGTCATTACTGATAATATGTTTACACTGTCCAGTGGAATCATTGACATCTATGCCAGATTTCTAATGGAAGTCTCTGCTACATGACTACAGTTCTATATGTTCTGCCACATTTCAGCTTCAACATGTGCTGCTTAGGGTACCCATGGACATAGCAGTGCATTGCCTTCCACAACCTGCAAATGCTCCATGAGCAGATGATATATGGCCGGACCTTCTTGTTCATGTCATTAGATAGCGTAGGGCTGGCGTCACTTGTTCCGGGGGAGAATAACATTGAGCAAAATAAACTAGTTTTAATACATAAAGGGTTGTGTCTCTTGGTACTCAGTCTTTAGTACTCAAATGCTTCAAAGAAACAAACAAAATCGACAAAATAGAGCAAAAGCCAATAAAGCTAATTTACATTTGTCAGAATATATACAGAGATAGAGAGGAAGCTCTTATTAGCTTTTCCTCCTGTATATAAATGATTTAGCTTCCGCTTACTGCTCCAGGTTGTTAAACTCGATCATTCTCTTCTTGGAACGCTGTCAAAAAACACAAGCTAACCACATTACAGAGGAGTCTGCTGATGTCTTTTATTGATTTCTGACTATGAAATGCCCATGAAACGTTGCCTTAAGGAGGTTGTAAAGTATAAACCCCAAAATAAAAACCCCTTAAAACAAAATTTACAAAAAAGACTTAGGTGTGATGTGCATCTAAACTGACAACAACAAATGAACACTTATGAGAACTGATGGCTCTAATAATTTTACACATGCAGAAAAGTTTAAAAAAATGGCCATTTATGTGACCACTCCTTTTCTGTATGTCATAGCTGACCAGATATGAACCAGGAACCAATAACAGGTTCCTTTCTTGTTCTTCATTCCTGATGATGTACTTCTGGGAGTAGGCACAACTACTGTACATCATCTTTATCAAAGCCAACCTTATGGTCTTAAAGTGAGTCAGGCACAGATAACAAATTATTCTTACCTTCTGTTTTAGGAGATAAATTCATTACCAGCCTTTGGAAAATATGGCAAAATTATTTATATTTAGAGATCAAAACAGCATTTGTCAGTAATGGTTTAGTTCAGACTGGAATTTCACATTGGGGTTAAAGTGGACCTTTACTCAATCGCTAGCCATCTTGCAAAGATGGATAGAAAGTAATAGAAGGAATAAAATACCTTTCCTGGAGGAAATGCTACTCCTGACTCACTTCAGTGCTAGACATGTGTAAAGACTAGGAAAGTTAAGTATTGCAGCACTTGTTACTCTTTATTGTTGTTGTATGTATCCATACCATAATCTATACCAAGTTCACATAGCTTTGAGTATAGGTCCACTTTATTGTTTTATAATTGTTATCAGACTCTACAGATGTATTAATTTTCCCAAAACAGTATTTATTTTTAAAGTGACACTAAACTCAGAAGTTAAATCTTAAAAATACATTTAAGCACCTTAACTGTTAAAGGAGAATTATGGGGAGAGTGAAATATACTCATGCCCATAGTCGGCTCTATTGATCGGGAACTGAGCAATCACATACTGCTGATCTACTGCTGACACTGCTGACTTCCCAATCCCCTCCCTACAGTTTGTCAGTCAAGAGTGAGATTTAGTTTTCTAAGCCTACAATTATTTGTCAATGTAAAACGTCTTATCCTAGAACATAATTTAACCTTAAAAATGAAGTCATTGTGTAATGTATTGCTATTACATATTCCACTGTCAACCTCAATTGTAATGTTCTCCAGTGAATATGAGATTAAAGGGGAGTGAAAAACACTTGTCTCCATAATTCAAGCCTATTGATCGGGAAGTCAGCAAACACACAACACTGATTGATGACTTCCTGATCCTCTCCCTGCAGAAAGCAGTGATTGCCAGTCACCGCTCCCCGCAGGTATTCCCCCCCCCCCCCTTCCATTCCTCCAGCGCTGACTGGAGGAACAGACGGGGAGAGGCAGAGCCCGCTGTCAATCAGGCAGCAGGTTGGATCCCGACAATATTGTAGGTATCCGTCCCGGCTGCAACGCGGCTCTTCGCTGTCAGCATAAAGCCCGCTATATGCTGAGTTGTGGGCCACAGGAGGACATTAGTATATGTCCTATTGTGACCCTTAAGAGAACTATGGCCCCAAAAAAGTTGGGCCATAGTTCTTTTTTAATAAAACTGTATTCTATTTGTGTATCACTCGGCTGTAGATCTTCAAATCTTCAAATCATCATAGGAGTGAGCTTGGAGCGGTGGCTACTTTACAACACACACATGGAGCATGGGGAACAAAGGTAGCCACCCTCCAGAAGGAAGGACAGTGTCAGCACCAATTCAGATATGATTTGATGATCTTCACCCGAGTGATACACAAATAAGATACAATGTTGTTAATAGTTAAGGTACTTGAATGCATTTTTAAGATGTAACTTCTGACTTTAGTGTCAATTAGGTATTTCGGCACTTCTGTTACTCTTTATTATTGATTTATGTATCCATACCATAATCTATACCAAATTCACAGAGCCTTTAAGTATTGTATTGTATAATCTTTCTCAGACTCTACCGCTGTACTAATTTTCCAAAAACAGTATGTAGTCTGACAGCAGTGGGATTCATCCGACAACGCTTAGGATTGGTGGAAAAATCTGTTCCATTTTTTTCGTTCAGCCCACGGGTTAAATGAAAAAACTAGAAGAATGTATGGCCAGTTTCAGTGAATGTGGTAAAAATTAACTTTACAAAGTATACCCAATCATGCAAGGAAATAAAAAACACACACACATATTTGAATTATGGGAGTCAGAAGAGCTTCACCTCTTTCACTGAGCTAATGGAAACTTCCCCTGCAAAGTGTAAAGTGCAAATTCACTTTGCAAAGTGAATAGTCTGTTTGCCTTTAGTAAATCAACCGCACAGAGTGGAACTTGCTGTCAAACTGACCACCAAGCCATCACAGGTTAAACCTGGTGAGTGTCTCTCCCCAGGCATACATGGTTCTAGGGCAACACATTGCAAGCCTCAGCAGCACTGTGGAGGAAGGAGCAGGTACTCTTGGGTGCTCTTTATACATTGTCAGTACTAACTCGTTTGTCATGTTAATATCTTCTAGAAATTCTGCAAGTAACAATTACTTAAACAATCATTATAACAAAAGTTCAGATTAAAAACATCCAGTCTGTGGATTCCTATGCAATATTTTTTACATCTATCTCTAAGCAGCATTTTATTACACCGTGTATAATATGATACTGGACTCTCAATAACCAACAAACTCCTAAGCTCACACTACAATCTTCAGTTTTGTTTTTTTATTTCATTTTGGTCATCAAACACATGTACTAGTTAGCAATTATACATATATTTGCGTTATGCTTTCTGTGGCCTGGATAAAAACATTTTCTCTGTAAGATAACACTTTTGTTCTGTATCTTTTAGTGGTAACATGTATGTCTCTTATATCTTCTCAGTTGATTTCCACAACCTTCAACTGTAACCGTTAAAATGTTAAGATGTCTCTTCAATAAGACTTATGTACTCCTTTATCTGCTAAAACTGTATGTCCCGTCTGTAGACATGTACTTAAGGCTGATTGGCACAAAGATTAGTACAAGTAATAAGTTGATTAATTTAGTTATTATAAATAGAGTATTAGTTAAAAGTGCTGGACTTTTAGGCACCAAGATGTTGACACAGGTAGATGATGGATGGTATTAGTAAATCTTAACATGGGATTGTTAGGTCTCAGTGCTTATACTTTTGCTGCCCATTATGTAAGTAAAGCCTGCCCCCAAAAAAGTCCCATTTACCAGTGGTGGAACCAAGTTATCCAGTTTCCAAGGCGAAGATGCCAAACTGAGCCCCTCTCCGTCCTTGGCTTATTACACACGAGTCAGTGACTTTTCATAAGAAGAAAATATTTCAAAATTCTGAAATAAAATAGGTTTAATTAAGTCAAAGCAGAATTTACTTGCCTCAGTTCCTCTTGCACCCACTGCTTATCCCAGCCCATTCTGATGTATAAATATATTAAATGAGCAGTGAATTTTTTACACATGTAGTATGTCACTGTGTGTACGTGTTTACATGGGTAGTATAACCAGTGTGATCTTGTAAAATGTGTAGTAATATATAATACAGGGGGCTTTGAAGTGTGCCAAGGACCCTGGATGAGGCTGGTGGGGGGGTAACTGGAAGGTGTCACTGTGAGGCAGGGGGAGGGAGCTGTGGGACTGAGCAGCAGACTTGGGGGTTCCGCGGGGGATGGGAGAGGGGGCACTGTGGGGGCAACTGTTAGAGATTGTAGACACTAACTAAGGGGGAATGGAGGCTCTTCAGCAGGCTAGGGAGCATTGTGAGAGGTTGATAAAGAAATAATGTCACCAGCACTCCAAAGGATGATTAAGCAACAGTCCATTTATTGGCACATTGCCATTCAAATCTTTGATTGCTGATTGTGAGAGGTTGTTCCCCTGAACGGGGCTGGGGGGGGCACAATGGGGGCCGCCATTTAATTCAGACCTGCTATTAGCACAGGGGCCAGCTGGGAAGAAAAACAGAGAAGCCTATTTATTGAAGCAAATTGCTGGGAATCCAAGGTTGGACAAGGTAGGGTGAAGCTTGGTACAGCCTCTGCACTGGAAGTATTAGCCTGCAAAATACTTTCTCTCCCAGGTCTTGAGACCTATCACATTACTGGGGAGGGGAAGCACAAGAGTTCATTGCCCGAGGGGCGCTTCTGCTGAAGGTGGGTTTGCTGCTCTCCTCCACTAAGGGAGGCATTAATGTACAGCATTGCCTGGTGTTGAAATGATCAGCATTCCAGCAGAGGATGCCTGCTGCCACTCGGTGGCCCTGGTTAAAAGAAGGGGACAATGCAGCTATCATTCTGTATCAAGAATATTCAATACAGAAGAAGAGCCCGTACAACTGTACAAGACAGTATGTGAGGCTGGAGGTCAACTTTCATTTTTTAGGGTGAGGTTAAAGTTTAATATAAACTAGAATGTATACTGTTTTTGCATATGTTTTATTTATTTATTTTATATATTTCAGACTAAAAAGAAATACAATTTAGAAAAAATAAGTTTTCATTTTGTATTAGGTGCATAATAAATATTCTATTTTCAGCCAGGCTTCATTTGACAATTTTAACAGGTTAGTCTCAGCTGTTTTGCTAAAAAGAAAGTTGTTTACAGAGCTCAATTGCTCAAGCTCAAATCTATTTACATGCACAGCTGAATTAATCAGCGGAGTAAATCTTCCCCTCTCCCTGCCAGCTCTGTTCAAATAAATCATATGAGGTCATATAGGAGTTAAAATCAAAAAGCTGGAATCTGAAACCAAACAGCTTTAGCTGCACCCACTATTCTGAAATCACGTTATGCCCTGTCACACCAGTGTCATGGGTACACTCTGTATTGTAAATGTTTATTTGTAAAATAAAGGTTGGGGGTATCGGTGCTCATATGGCAGTGTACCTCTGTTTTTAGTGTCCAAAGCCCCACTCTGTAGTCTATACACCATACTGTACAATAGTGGCTGTGTGTTATACTCCATCCGATGTTGGGGCCACATCTTCTTCCTCTTCTTGCCACCCTCAACCTCTGGATTTTGAGGAAGAAAGCTAACTATCAAGATGCACCTCAAAAGCAATGAGCTTCCTAGGCTGTTTGTGATAAGGATGTGCAAGGAATACATTTTCTTTTCTTTAACTTTGTGGTGTAATATTTTCGGCGCAATCTGTTTATTGATGTGTGGCCACCCATTGGGATTATACTTGTTTACGTTTAGATTTTTTGGCTGCTTTAAAGTAGCCTGTTTCCATTTAGTCTGTCAGCGTCTAGATTAATGTTACAATGTAAAAACTAAATGTCACTCTAGGCAGAGTTGTGTTGAATTATTGTCTTGAGTACAGAAGTGTTGAGAACTCTGACTCTATATTGCTATTTGCAGATGAGTTGGAGATTTAAAGTGACACTAAACTCAGGAGTTAAATATTAAAAATTCATTCAAGTACCTTAACTATTAACAAAAATGTATCTTATTTGTGTATCACTCGGCTGTAGATCCTCAAATCATCTCTGAATTGGTGCTGACACTGTCCTTCCTTCTGGAGGGTGGCATACTTTTGTTCCCCATGGTCCCTGTGCGTGCTGTAAAGTATCCACCGCTCCAAGCACCCGCCCATGATGGACTACAATCTCACGTGTAGTTTACTAATTAGTATTGAGATTGTAGTCTGTCACAGGAGTGAGCTTGGAGCGGTGACTACTTTACAACACACACAAGGACCATGGGGAACAAAAGTATCTACCCTACAGAAGGAAGGACAGTGTCAGGAGCAATTCAGGGATGATTTGAGGATCTGCAGCTGAGTGATACACAAATAAGTTACAATTTTGTTAATAGTCAAGGTACTTGAATGCATTTTTAAGATTTTACTTCTGAGTTTAGTGTTAAAGTTAAAGCATATTGTAACAACGACACTCCACTGTAGTCAGGAAATGCAAGTAAAACACAGTTTATTAAGGGCAAACACCAAACATCTCGTTCCATCCACAAGGTAGACCTCCCCTGTTGCACAAGACAGTTTCTAGCAGCAACATAAAGGACAGTCTTTTAGTTTCACTCTGTAGCCTTCCACAGCTCCAAGAAACTCACACTGCTCACCCCTGGTGAGCCCTCACTCTGCTTTCTCAGCAGTGTGTCCCACAGGTCCTAGGGTCACCGACCTTCCCAACCTCTCCCAGCCTTCCATGGCTGTTCCTCGTGTGTCCAGCACACACCTGTGTCCGTGTGCCTCCTGCACGCATGCACACACAACTCCAACCCACCTCCAACACTACACTGAGCACTGGGCTGGCTTTCTAATGAGGCTGCTCTCAGCCACCTGATCAGCCCAAGCTGGTCATTGGCAACACCTGGCCCTAGGACTGGAGATCTCATCCCACCCAGAGCTCTAAGGGATCTCCAGAGCTCCAGATCCCAGCTACAATTAGGAAAACCTGGAAGAACTTGAAAAGCCAGGCTCTTCCTTATAATATGATTCACATTCTGGACCCTCTGAGCCCCTTTGGCTGAGAGTTCTGGGTGCCAATGTTGCCATACTACACCGCGGCATTGCCATGCACTGCCACAATATAAAATGTAAACATTTGTTATTAGATTTCAAAAGAGTAGGGCAGGGTTTAAACCCCTATTAGTATATTTTTTGCTGTCCATGTACCATTGGAGAGATTTTCCTTTACTTTCTATCCTAAAGATGCAACAGGAAATGTGAGGACTTCTCCCTATAGTGAGAATTCCCATCTTAGACAGTTGTCACCAGAATACTGTAGGTGCCTCCACAGCAAGGATATACCCTCACGGTGGTCAACCGGAATATTTAGAGGGGTGAATCTACCGAGGAGGTAGACAAAGAGCACAACAACAAAAATTTAAAGAGGATCTAACCAAAACAAAAATAAAAAGTGCCACACTAATTAGTGAATCTAAGGAATAAAAAAGAGATATAAATAATTTATGTCAACTAACATACATGAAACATCTTGTATACCAGTGAGTATTCCAAGTGTGCAAATGTGTGCCAAGTAGCATTAAAACATCAACTATTATATGAAAAAAAGTATATAAACATATGTACAAAAATGTGTCTTAGCCACAGGCAAAGCTGAGCGATGTGCAAGTGCCCCCAACCCCTCCCTCTGCCATACCAGGCCACATGCCCTCGGCATTGGGTAGGGGCTTTTCCAGGGTGGACGCCCTGGAAAAAACACCTTCTCCCCATGCTGATGAGAACAAGGGCCTCTTCCCCACAACCCTGACCCGGTGGTTGTTGGGGTCTGCAGACAGGGGGCTTATTTGCATCTGGGTACCCCCTTTCATAAAGGGGGCACCCAGATGCTGCCCCCACTTTGTGAATGAGTAAGGGGTACTTGTACCCCTACTCATTCATTAAAGGGTTCCCCCCTAAAATTCCTACCAGACATAAAGGGCCTTTTGGGGGGAACCTCACCTCAATCTCCCCCGTGTTCGAACTCGGCTGAAGTGAATAGCTGAACAGGGTTTGGCTCACTTCACTTCGGCTTGGTTATTCACGCGGCTGCTTTTGGCAGCTTGGTGAATAACCCCCTTAGTGACTTAAACGCTTGAGGTCTTGCATATTCCAGAACAGAAACCAAATAAGTGTCCCTTGATTGGATTGGCTAGAAATGTAACTGCTCTCTGTGGCAGTGGACATAAAGCCTATCTCTGGGCAAATATATTTTTAAGGTTTCCAGATTGCTTGTGCGCCTATTATTTATTAGCTTACCTGAAGTTCTGCATTATTGGAAATAATTAAAGGAGTTGTAAAGTCGCAGCATATCATCTCCTGTTATAACATCAGCATTGTAATAGGAATACATACTAGAGTTGTTTTTTCATAATGCAATCGAAGCTTACTTGAAAAAAATCCCTTTTATGTAGTGTGTGCTGCCGTCCATCTGCCAATCTCTTTCAACAACTTCCTGGATTCCCAGTGTGCTTTGCGTCTCTTCCCCTGCTGCTTTATGTGATGCAATCTTCATTTCTCAATTTTTTAGTTTTTGACCATAGATACCCTTTAAGATTAAATAAACTATATTTTCCCTTGTTTTCTCAGCTTGTACTATATATCTGTTTAGCTGCAGTAGGGTTAAATTCAATATAGAAATACAAATTTATTTTTAGTTTTTGACCATAGATACCCTTTAAGGAAAAAATAAAAGTCTTTTCAGCTACGGTAGCCATTGAATGGTACAATTTTTGATAATACTTTTGCCTTTTTTTAACACTCAGACATGTTTACCCATAAATATGTATTGCTGGCTTGCATGGTGCAACATTCTTTTTGATTATGATGACAACTAATTAAGGGAAGATGGAACTTTTCTGCCATTACTTCATGTAGCGTTAAGCTGTCTTTTGTTCTCTATGTGAGTTGCCTGTGCACTGAGTGTAATGACACCATCTCTGTACTAGGAAATATGCCAGTGAGAATAAACAGGAAGAATTCAAAGTCATTGCTAGACAAAGTGATCCGTCATACAGCATAGTTAGCGTAAAAGTCAATTTGATAGCAGAATTGAACTTAATATCTTCTCGAGGATCTTGCAGGGGAGCAGCAGTACGACATATGTAGAAAAGCCTCCTGCTGCATAGTGATACTGACAAACAGACTCCAGCCTGTCTGGGCTCTATCTGAACCTTTTCATAGACATTAGTTTAGAAGAATGTATCTATCATGTGCTTTAAAGGCTGTTCTTAAAGACAATCACCAAACGCTCATATAACTATGTTTTAACTTGTAATGTAATTTCAAAGTTAAATTTCAAATTGTAATATTTTTAATTCTGCAACTTTTATTAAAATAATATCCGGTGATCCTGCCATGAAGATCCTTGCTCAATCACTTTCTGGTATGGGGTGATAATTGTCTCCAAATCATGTTCCTATGTTGTCACCCTGCAGGAAAAGGTGTCCCACACCAAGGACTTCATATTGTGCTTTGTATAAAAATATTTCTTTTAATTTCACATTAAAAAAAGCAGCAGGTTAACCAGGGGCATCAACAGGCCTGGTGTCACCTGGTGCAGCCACTGGGTGTCGCCCAGTGCACACATCCTTATGTAATGACGTCACATGCACTTCACTGCCATCTTGCTGAAGAGGCAAAGAGAGAAGGGGACGCTCATCCAGTGGGTCCAGTATGCCACGGGTCCTTTTCTCTCGTGCTTGGCTCTCGGCCCATGACCCAGTGCCCATGTTTTCAGAGGGGGTGACACCAAAATGACTTTCAGTCATGCAGCCCGCACCCCCCACCCCCTCCTTGTGATGCCATGAAGCTTAACCTGTCACCCTGTCACATGGTCCCCTGGTGGAGACTAAAAGTGGCCATGTCAATGCACGTTACTCAGGCACGGTCCAACGTTATCACTCTTTAAGTGATATTAAACCCTCACAAGTAAAATGCATATTTCTCTTTCGTTCATTGAAGGACACAGCGGAGATCTTGATCTCCATACCCAAGGGCGTAACTAGAAATCACAGGGCCCCATAGCAAAATTTTGTATAGGGCCCTGTGATTTCTAGTTATGCCATTGCAGAGCCCACCGGATATCCCAAACAGCCCACCTGAGAGTGACTCTGCAGAGCCCGCCATAGACTCTCTATGGCAAGCTCTGCAGGGTCTCGGGTGGGCTGCACACCTCTTACCTGTCAGCCCTGATCCACTGTCTGCCTCCATGGTCGCTGGAAGACCCCACCTCCTCCGTCGCCGGGCCCCACTTCCTCTTTCATCGTCGGGCCCGTCTCCTCCTGCGCTTCTGGCGCCGGGCCCAGTTTTCCTCCTCCACAGCTGCTGGCTTTCACTGACTCAGCAGCAGGTGTGAGGAGGAACGCGCCGCTGCACAGATCACTGACAGATTGTCAGTGATCTAACAGCGGCACGTTACTCCTCACACCCGCCAGTGACAGTCAGCAGCCTGAGATGCCATAGCGACCCAGGCGGCCCGCATGGCATCAGGGGGATGTCCTGGCCGGGCCCCCCTATGCCCCAGGCCCCAAAGCGGCCGCCTGGGTCGCTATGGCGATTGTTACGTCACTGTCTGTACCGATGGGCTATTCCCACTTGCAGTAGGTTCTTCAATAAATGCAGAGAAAAGGATTTTACGGTAAGTATGAAAAAATCCTATTTTCTCTTTTGTTTATTGAAGAACACAGCAGAGATCTTGATCTCTGTACTGATGGGTTATACCACCACTTGTATGAGTACCTACTTAAAATGGGGTCTCAGAGAGATCAGTGAGGGTTTGTTTTAATGCTATTTTACTACTTGTAAGGAATATGTAAATCATTTAATGTTTTATTCCAGCTCATTAATATAATTTATGCCCTGTCCATAGGCATGAAGAGTGAGGAATTCATAATCTATACCTGAGGACATTAGCCCTTTATTGACCTGTAATCCTTTGTACTAGAGTGACAAGTCCTATTTCTATCTATCTATCTATCTATCTATCTATCTATCTATCTATCTATCTATCTATCTATCTATCTATCTATCTCTCCCTCTTTTATCATAGCTTCATGATGCTCAGTCTTGAAAACAAGCAAATCTGTAATTACAATGACCAGACAATTTCAATTTTTATGCATACTATTTAGGCTAAAATCCAAATATGTGTATGTGCAGAAATGTGCAAAGATTCAGCACAGCTGCTCTGCACAGGAATCAATGTTTAATCATCAATAAGATCAATCAATATGATTGGCCATATGACAGTGTAGAAAGTTTCAGCGTAATTGGCACAGGCAAAAGTAGAATTGATCGTATTACAAATATGTCAAATTCTAAGGAAGACTGGGAAACCAGGAAGCTGAGTGAGAGAATCAGTTCTGAAGGTTTTTTAAATGCAACAAATCTTCCAACATTGTTTGGTGACAAAAAACAACAAATTGTGTTCTTTGGTTGCTTTTTAAATACTTTTTTTTTAAAAGATTACTTATAATTAGAACTTTGATCAATTTTGACAACCACTGTTAGATTACATTGACTTCTAACTTCTGATTGGCTCTGAATGTTAACATTTAGGCTGATGCCAGAAGGGCGCTGCTCAAGTCAAATCATCGGGGCCAGAATTGCCAAAGAGACCACCTGTCTGTCCCTATGAAACTGCTTCTAGAGGCCACCACGTAAAATTGGTGGGGAAAAGATTTAACCACACAGGGCATAGGGTCTTCTTTTCAGTCAGAGTGGTTAAATTTTGGAACTCTCTTCCACAAGCAGTGGTATCAGCAGAGCGTATTGAATCATTCAAAAATCAATGAGATATACCATCCTCAGAGACCGTAACATACAGGGGTAGAGGTACTCTTAAAAACTAAGACCACACGGGCTCATATACACACATGCATGCACAATACACACACAGACACACAAAGGTTAAACTTGTTGGACCTGTCTCTTTATTCAACCTCAAATACTCTGTAACTATGTATCCGGATACAGCGACATGTCGATCTGTCGCTGGCACGAGCACTGCTGAATCTCGATCTGTAGCGATGGGATCGAAATCTCGGTGCCTCAGCTACAGAGATGATCATTCTATAGGGACAAACAGGCAGCCTCCCAGCAATCCTGACACTGGCAATTCCAGCAAATCACCAGCGGCAGGATTGCTAGTTGCCAGTTTGACCCTTTAGAGGTTCATTTATAGAAGTTCCACCCGACTATATCAGCATGGCACTAGTGCCCCTAGAGATAGCCTACAGTTTTCAGTGCCACCTAGGGGAGTTAATACCAGACATGTGCACCAGCAAAAAAATTGCTTTATTTAGTTTTTTCGGAATTCGGGTCCGAAAGTCAATTTGTTTCGGAATTTGGATTTGAACGAAATTCGTTAACGGAAATCCGTACGAAATTTTGTTTCTAATTCGTTCGTTTCGTTTCATTCATTTTCGTTTCGTTTGTTCGTTGCAGCAAAGTGACATTTCAGACGGAAAAAACTTTTTTTATTCTCAAATGTCACTTTGCTGCAACAAAATTTCATCCAAAAAACGAACGTTGGTCCAAAAAAACGAATCGGAAATTCGGATTCGTTAGCATTCCTTATATCTGTAATTCGGATACATCCGAATTTCCGAAATTTCGTCCGAATTTCGTTTCGGAACAAAACTAATCGCACATGTCTAGTGTGTCTATAGTCTAATACTGTGCAAACCTGTCGGCGTGCCGGAATATAGACAGGCAGAACTTTTATTAATGAACTCCTAAGGTTGAAGTCAGACAGGTGACTTTGCCGCTAGCAATCTTGCCGCTGGGGATTTGTCGAAATCGCCAGCGGCAGGATTGTTAGCAGGCTGCCTGTTTATCCCTATAGAATCACCCCATCTGCAGCTGAGGCAGCGAGATGTCTCGCCCATCATTATGGAGTGAGATTCAGCAGTGCTGAATTAACCCCTTAATATGTTGCAATTTTTTTAGTATAGACATTTAACAGACAGAAAAGGAGAAGAATTTTACTATGGAAGCTGAAGTGCAACAGTAACTATAAAATGCAATTTTTCTCAGGCTGTTATTACAACAGATTTTATATTTAAGTAGTAGCGCTACTTGTAGATGCAATGGAAAAGTGTTTGAGCCATAGTTCCTTGCCTGAGTACAGTATTATATACTGACACCTAAGTGCCATGTTCATTCTGAATTTACTAGACCAGAAAACCTCTCCTGCTTTATGGTGTGGAACTGATTCATCATATAGACAGATTTATTAAGAGCATTAATTCATCCAGAGCCTTACAAGTAACAGAGGTTTTCGTCTGCGCACCACTGGGAAATGTTTCTGTGTTTAATTATATTCACTTTCTCCATCACCTTCATTCTGGCATGTGAACTTATATGTCATTCTGTCTTTAACCTGATTCATACAGATGTGCACTGCAGCTAAGCATTTCCTACTAGGTGTATCCCCTGGGAGGCATTCATCTCTCAAGCTCCACTTCAGAAGCAAGCTCAGCCCTTACTCCATGGATCAGGGGATTTCCCAATGATAGATTGTGAAATAAAAAAAAAACATATTAAAAAATAAATACATAAATAAAATTATATATAAATATATATAATATATACATAAATACATACATACATACACACTGTATACACCTCATTTTAGTGATAGGTATATGTGCCTAAGGCCAACAGCTGTTTAGGGCTTAAGAAAGAGGCTAATTATGCTACATATTTGTTCAAACATGGAAACTACTATGAACAGGCATCAGTCTTTCTAGGGGCCCATTCACACTATAGTTTTGCGCTAAAAGAACACCATGCATGCGTTTAGCGCAGCGTTTCGGGTGCAATGCTAGTTTGCTATTGGCTATTGCAAATTGAAATAGCCAAAAGGAATCTAGCAATGCATTCCTATGGCCAAAAATTAGTATTATTTTTTTTCTATTCTGACACGGCTCCGTGTCAGAATAAAGAAATAAAAAGAAAAAGCAGTGTTTCTCTCCTTGGCGGCTGGGAGCGGGAGACTCCCGGAGTGCCCGGGAGAGTTTGCTGTCTGGAGATCAGTGTCCCTGGTTAGCTGGTAACCAGGGATGCTGATCTCTCTGCAAGTGGCCAGAGCCAGCCTTAACAGCACGGCTGGCTCCGTCCAGCTGTCAGAAGCAGGCTGTCGGCCGGTCGTTCGGCCAGCTTCGGCTTTCAGCGCGGCTCAGCCGAGCCGAGGC
The DNA here is from genome assembly GCF_000935625.1 of Nanorana parkeri. Taxonomy (NCBI): domain Eukaryota; kingdom Metazoa; phylum Chordata; class Amphibia; order Anura; family Dicroglossidae; genus Nanorana; species Nanorana parkeri. The sequence goes on from NW_017306633.1 coordinate 598,116, forward strand.
ATATGCGTTCAGCTCGACTGAGCCGCTCGGCCAAGTTCGGGAGCTGTACGGGCTATGGTGAATAGCCCGTACAGCAGTCCTTCGGTTCTACTGAACCGAAGGGGTCCTGGGGCTGAAGCTAGCCGAAGGATCGACCGAAGCTACGGCTAGACCCTTCGGCTGCTTCGTGAATAGACCCCTAAGTGTGCTGGTGCATTGCCATTCTTTCTGCTGCCAATGGAAGCCTTTAGAAGCTTTGGTAAGTCTGCCATATTATGCATACAGGACTTGCACATTATGGCAAAAACCCGAGGAGCCAGTCAGGGTTTTGTTCTATTTGTCCATATTTTGTCCATCGGGTTTACAATATATGAGTGGAAGTTGCAGCAAAATTATGTATCTGCATATCTGCATCTTTGGTCATCAGAGATGACAAGTACACATTATGTGGTCTAATATAGGGAGGAAATTAGAAGACTTATTAACATTCAGTGCATATACCCAAAGCCAACCAATATTTCAAAAGCTACTCACACTGCTTAGCACTCCTTCTACCATCCTTCTTGCAAATAATATAAACCACCAATATATCTGGCCGGGATATTCTGCTCCTATGAGACAGAGCAAACTATTCAGAGATCTCAATTTCAAATATGCTTTTAGTAGTATATATAAACGATAGCTTTAAGTTAAATATTTATTTTTGCCATAATGCTGTTTAAAATACACTATGCTAAGCCCTTGCTATTCATTGTGTTTCTGACCTCATTAGTGAAAAAAGGGGAAATGGTCTCTGTGTTTAGGCAGTAATATACATTATGCCTGCTTTCCCATCCATCTTATTCACAGAGTTATTTTTTCCATCCTGCGCACGCGAGAAGTGATGGCTACCTGCGCCACTTCAACCCACAAGGCTCACTTATCTAGTAACCTGACTGCTTTATATTCATGTACATAACTCAGTCTGACTTTGTTACTGCAACAGGAAGCTGTTATCTGGGTATTTATGGAAACTGGCATTGATTGGCGCCAATGTAAAGGGGGTCATAGATAGGCTTTCCGTAATCAAGATATAGGAATTAGAACACCTATGTGATAATGTGCCTGTACAGTACATAATACTCAATCATTGTTTCTTTTTCTAATGTTGCAAAATAGTTGTAAAATCTGTTCTAATTTATATTATATTAATCCAAGTTCGACTGTTTCATATATCTTGAAAAACATGCTGTAGTGAAGATTTCTAGGACCTTTTAAAATTTTGGCTTTGGTCAAAAATGACATCGTCCAGATCCAATTAAACCATTGATGCTAAACCTTCTCTGTTGTCAGAAGTCTCATGTCCATGTACATGGAGTTACTAAGTAGTGGTCATGTTGCATGTTGACCTATTGCATGTTGACCTATTGCATGTTGACCTAGTATATACAGTGCTGCAGCCTATTGTATTATAAAGCTGGTCAGGGGTGAACCTACCATCTGTGTATGTGTACAAAGGCCCTCTGGAACACGGGTGCACATTTATATTATCTATCTACATTGGGAATATGTGTTTGTGCTTGGTAATAGTTGAATTGTAAGGGGAGGAACCAAAAAGTGTTCTCTAGGAGTCCATTGGTAACAATGTCCACCTCTACGTTAGGCAGATAGTAAATAAATGGTTTATGCTGTCAATTTGGGGGCAACCTCACAGGTGTCCACTGCTTCTATGACTGTAGTGATAATTTGTCAGGGATATGGTATGATATTGAGTTAGATTACATAGTACGATGTAGTAATATTTTCATCGATAGTATAACATTGCAATTTTAATATAGAGGCCAGGCATTCATTGAAAATCTGAGCCAGGAAGGCTCAGGTAGGAGGATGTCTGGTCACACAGTATCTACAAATTTACAACTAAAAGTGGACTTGTGCTATACATATCCCTTACCCCCATGTGGTTCAAGCCTGACAGTAGGTTACTCAACTACTGAGTGCTGCAATGCAAAAGAGCAAGGGAACATGAAGGTATCTCATACTTGGAAGTGGCAAGGTTTTCAGCAGGGAACATGCAGCAATTGAAGCCAGTATGGGTTTATTTTGAAATTTGTTATAGTAAAGGTTTACTCAGAAAGTGAGTCCTACTATTTATTACAGGTATTTATATAGCACCAAGAATTTATACAGCACTTTACATAGTTGCACATTCACATCGGTCCCACCCTCTAGGAGCTTACAATCTAAGGTGCATACATAGAGGGCCAACTTAGAGAGTAGCCAATTACCCTACCAGCATGTCATTGGAGTGTGGGAGGAAACCAGAGTACCCAAGGGAAACCCACACAAGCACAGGGAGAACATGCAAACTCTTTGCAGATAGTGACCTGGCTGGGATTCAAACCGGGGACCACCTGTGCTGCAAGGCAGAAGCACTAATCACTACGCCACTGTGCTGCTCTTTTGTCATAAGTGGACAACATTAAATGTCATGGATTATGGCTATTCCCAAAACTGCCTCCCCCTTGGATCAACCGACTAAAGCATCTCTTGCAGTATGAGTGCCATGCATTTCTGATGATTAGAAGTAATTCTACACAGAGATTTGCCAATATTTGTGATGGCTATTGAGTAGCCTATGTATTGAAAGAAAGGAGTGCAATGTTAATAATGTATGCATACTACTAGCAATTAGCTGATCAGGCAGAACATAGTGGCTGGCCCCAGGGACATGTCTCAACACCTTTTTTTGGCAACACATTTTCCTTCCTATAATCTACCTTTTTTATTGTGTTATTTATGTTATCTCTTACAGAACAGAAAACAAATATGCATTAAGTACTAGGGTGACTTTTCTAGCTGCAGATCATTATGTGTTGTGGAACCGAGCAAGTCTGGTAGGGTTGGTCTAGTTCCAAAGCTTCAGATAAGGTTCCTTGGCATGCAATTTGTCTTATCTCTTACAGTAACTTTATTCAAGCCGATAAAACAAATAAATTATGATGTGGAAGTTATGATACTTATCTGTTTGAAAACAGCATGTTATAAACTGTAGTTTTCCTTGTCTAGGCTCATAGGATGCTTATCCCACCCCTTGCCTTATTCTTCTTGCTTCTCACTTGTTGGCCTGTCAAAGTGCCAAACTTCACGCTGCCTGGACATTTCTTATCACCACCACAAGCAAAGTGTTCAGTAGTCCTGAACAATGTCAGCCTGACCAGCGCCAGCACAATGGAGCTGGCACCTAGTGTTCTGTCCTTGGGCTGATCTCACTTCTTTCAGCCCACAGTAAACACGCAGTCACACTGTACAAGTTCTTTACACTGTTATTGTATTTGTATTTCAGAGAGCCAGAAATTCCCCATCTTACGAGTACATATATGTGATGGAGATCTTTCTGGTCTGGTACAAAGATTTGTGCTATATGTTCACTTTCTGCCTCAGGGACTTATGAAAGTTGACTATGTTGCTTTACGAGCTACCGCACAAACTATAATTCCACTGTGAGTCAGGACCATAATGAAGGAATCCAATTGCTGCTCCATTGCAAGTGCACAGTTTAAAGACTTTTTCTACCCCTGCACTGCAAGAGTCAAGTGCTTGTTTTTGTCTAGGTTAAAAAATAACAAAGTTATACTCACACGAAGCTCCAAGTTCCTGGAGTTCTTCTTTAGGTAGATATATCTTCAGGCTTAAAAGGTGAAACTAAAAAAGCAGCCCTTGCTGCAATACTCACTGTCACCATTTCTCCGATGCTGTCTCTTGCAGTAAGTTTTCTCCTCCACTAGATGGTGCTACTCTTTCTTTACCCACTTTGAATGAGTCCAGGGTGTCGGGACACATTCACTGAGGGTACATTATCACACTGAAAGCTGCTTTCTGCGCGGAAAAAAAAACAAGGAGAAAACAAAAAAATACTTAACTTGTGTCATCGGGGGGTAAAGCCACAGATCTTCTAGGTATATCTTAGGAAAGCTGAGGATACCAAGTATCATGAGAAGATGCTTCAACAAAGTTCTGGAGTCTCTTTTTGTGAGATTTGAGATCCTCGTTTTCCCAGACGGACTAGTGACATCACTCTCACATAAGCGGAAGCAGGGGTCTAGGGTAAGTATATCTTTATGGGATTTTTTGTGTGTTTCATGCAGTGTTTTTACATGTTGAAAGGGGTCAAACTAATAAACGTGCCTTGCATTTTAAAACAAGATCCTTTTTTTAAAGTTTTACTTGCCAAAACACTTTGCTATGCCAAACCAGCCAGAGGTGAAAAAAATATATTGCAAAAAAACTGACACATTTTTATTTCCTATGTTATCACCCTATGAATAGGTCTCATAGGGAAACTTCTAAGTTAAAGCTAATGTATTTGCTAAGTGCAGATTAATCTGTCATTAGGTGAAGCAGTAATCTGCAGATTTTGACAATGCAAAACAAATTTGGCAAAGGAGCCAAGCTTGAACCATGATGTTGTCAGTCAAAAACTGTTCAGGTCTATTAAAACTTCCACATTGCCTCAATGGTGTGGTGCATTGTGGTGCCATTCATTGTGAATGTATTGTACACTAGAGCCCAGTGCACAACACACTCAGTGTACCCCAAACAGAAATGTATTTATTTATTTATTTATTACAGATATTTATATAGTGCCGACAGTTTTAAGCAGCGCTTTACATAGTTGCACATTCACATCAGTCCCTGCCCTCAAGGAGCTTACAATCTAACATATCCTGCATTGTGGTGCACTGTGCTGTTAAAAGAAGGATCATGCACATTTTTTTTGTTGCGGTACATTGGCAGCCCATTCATAATAAATGGCCAGCCGTGAAACTGAAATGTAGTGTGTGCATATAATACCTTCCCTTGCTCTCCTTCCCACCGATTAATATGCAGAAAAAATTATCAATCAAATAATTTTGTTTTTTAAGAAATATCTGTTTTGAGAGCCATTTATATCATCCAGGGGTCTGTCTTCTGTCTTCTGCTCTTTCCTCTGAGTTTGGTGGAAGAAGCTAGTAGGCTCCTGTAAATGTCATAGCACCCTCCCTCTGGCCGTTTTTCTAATGAATTATATAAAAGAACACATTCCTAGGATTCCCTTTTAGATGTGCCTGCTTCTTCCTGCAGGCAATCAGGTGCTCCAGACTTTAGCTGTGCACTCAGGTGATTGGTTGACTGGTTGCAGACATGTCTAAAGGGATGCTGGGGATGTGTTCTTTCATATAAAGCTCCAGAACAAAATGATTGATGGTAGAGGAAGCTAATAGCTGTTGGGGGGGGGGG
>NW_017306633.1:604457-607830 GCF_000935625.1 Nanorana parkeri
GGATCAAGAGTAAGTTTCAAGGTGAGAAGTGATTGATGTATGATAGAGGTCATTCAGCCAACAGGAAAATAATTGCTGCAGCTTCAGAGGGTTATATTGTGGAGATGCAAGTTTATAGGGAATTTAGAGTAATCTTTTTTTTTTTTAATCCTTTTTTTTTAATTTTGCATCTCAGTGCTTTCAGCCACTTAGTGTCTACCTGCACTCCAGGGTCAGCAGCACATCATTACTCAGAACCGGTTTCTTGATACTGGCAATGGTGGACCATGCCTGTAGAATATATGTTGTCACAGCTTTCTGTATTCTTAAATAGAGGTGTGCATGACAAAGGGTAACAACACACAATTAGGAGACCATTGTCACCCCATATCAAGAACTGTATGGACACGAACCTTAAAGAAGAACTTTTTTTTTATTAACCCTTGCAGTGGGGCTCGTTTTGGTCTACTGCTGAAATAACAATGTTATACTCACCCAATCCTCAGAGACAGCCTTCTCTAAGACCGGTTTCTGGAGCCTCTCTCCCCCTCTGCTGCAGTGTTCTAAGGTCCTTGAGTCCTCACGTTCTATACACAGTGTATAGGATGTGAGGACACTGAGGGCCATCATTGCTGCAGTGGAGAAGGAGACAGGCAGGAGGGAGCGCTGTCACGTCTGGCTGTCTGCGAGGATCGGGTGAGTATAGCTTATAGTTATTTTCAGTCCTAGATCAAAACGAGCAGTTAACCCTTGTAGTGCTGGGGTAGCCCCACTGCAAGGGTTAATAAAAAATTATAATAATAATAAAAAATAATAATCAAGCTCTGGATGGAGGTTGGAAGACAGCAGACAGCAGAAGACAGCAGAGCTGGGTCTTGTACCTCTATAAGCTGTAATACCGGCTCCTTATTGGTGCTGTAGCAGACTGGCACACAGTTTTGCTAATGCTTCTCACATTCCCAGTGTGTGAAATTACACATACCAGCACAGTTATGCTGAATAAACACAGATCCTTGCCCATCTTTTGCATTGTGTAAATTATCTGTCAATTTGCTCACAATATTGTGCTGTACTAGCTTCAATCTGAGCGACTGCCAAAAAAAAAGCTACGCTCTATAACAAGCTTTTAAACTGTTATTGTAAAAGAGACCAAAAATTAATGAATAAGAGACAATATCAGTTAAGGGTATGCTTTTTTATTGTTGGTTTTACAAAGAGTGGGGAAGGATTAAAAGCTTCATTTATTGCACCTGTGTCTCTGGTGGGGAGTCTGTCCCTGTAGCTAGGGTCCCTAGGGTAGGAAATTATCATCAGTTTAGAGTTAACCATTATTACTGGCCCTAGAATTATTTTTATTATTATCCAACATGTGGTCATATGCAGTCTCACGTGACACGTGTTTACTTTAGTATGCACGCGTTCACAGGGGCGGAGGACTTTTACATTTTATTTTTGTATTTTTAAATATATCTTATTTTACTTTTTTTTTAACTTTTTTTTTAATTTCATTGCTCCCACATAGGGGGGCATACAAGTTTAATATCAATTCTAATATCCATACAAGTTTAATATCCATTCTATTGAAAGCCTTTATTTCTTATGCAGCAGTATTTTATTTAACAAACTGGTATTTTAGTTCACCCTCAAGTGGCTTCAGTTTCTGGCATCCTCAACAAACATCTGTAAAGGTGCCCATACACTGCACGATTCTCGTGCAGTGTGAATGAAGACGTGCGACCGTTTCTACTGTACGGTTGCACGTATTTTGTCTAAGGAGCATGCTAAAAAAACAGCCGAATGGTACGATTTTCGGCTGGTTTGAATGATGCTCGGGAGACAAATGCCGAACGAGCCGGTGTGCGCACGCGCACACTGCCCATCCCTGTTTTATATTAGCCAATAAATTGTGTCTTCACAGATTCATTGGTATAGCCATTAAGCTTTGTACATTTAACCCAAAAACATGGTTAACATAAAATTGGTTTTATTCATAGATGGTTATCTAAGGGTTTTACATCCCTCCCAACTTTCTGAGATGAGAAAGAGGGATGCCTTCCAGCACAATGGGGGGAAATGACTAAAACTGCGCTGAATAACCAATCAGCTTCTCTCTTCAGATTGTTTAGTTAAGCTTGGAAAATGAAAGCTAGAAGCTGATCTAGTCTTAGTAAATGCCCTTCAATGTATTTAGGCAAAGGACACACCCCTGCTATGCCCCCAATTATGTGGACCATTAGTGATCTATATGCCAAAAATGATTGGTTAAACCCAGAACTTGCTTTTTTTTCGCCATTAGCTTTCCTTTATACTGGCTTTTTTGAAATAGCAAACAACTCCCGTAATGGACTACATTCTTACATTTAGTACACTATGTTTTTTTTTTTTTATTTGAATTGAGATTGAGTGATGGCTACACACACAGGGACCATGAGGAACAAAAGTAGCCACCCGCCAGAAGGAAGTGTCAGTACCAATTTAGAGATGATTTGAGGATCTACAGCCGAGTGATACACAAATAAGATACATTTTTGTTAATAGTTAAGGTACTTGAATGCATTTTTAAGATTTCACTCCTGAGTTAAGTGTCACTTTAAGAGATACGATTAATATACTTTTGGTAGTTGGTACTTTTGGTAGTGTTTGAGTTAAGATCCAAATGAGAGACAATTGGTAGGTATGGTTTCAGCAAATTCACCCAAATAGATGTTTTCACAAGAGTTTTTTTTGTTCCACTCTTTATTTATGACAATTTAGCAAGTTTGCATACAGTATTCAAGGCAAAAAAAATAAATAAAGAAAAGGTATAACATCTGTTTTTTGTATTTCACAATGTAGAAAAGCAGGAGAGATAGGAAGATAGAAATAAACGTGTTGAGAAGGGAAAAGAGGAGATAATATTTACTAGGGAATAGATACAGATTGCCAGTTCAGATACCAGTGCCGATACTTGGCATTTTCATGAGAGCTACCAAGGTTGCAGCTGCGACTGGGCCCTGGCGCTCCACCACTGTTCTGAAATCATTGGTCTGTATTGTTTTTGAGTTTCTCTCTAGTCTAGTTTTGGAGCTGGAAACGTATCTGTACTTGTACTTGTACTTGTACCAAATACATTACTTGGTATCTGAACTTCCCTAATATTTACCCTTGGCAGTGAGTAAGCCATAGGAAATAATAGACATGTGCACTGACAAAAAATGTGTTTCGTTTTGATTCGTATTGTGCTTTATTTCGTTTTTCGGGATTTGGGTTCGAAATTCAAATAGTTTCTGGATCGGATTCGGAAAAATCTGTTACCGTTAGTCCGGTCGAAATTTAGTTTCGTTTCCTTCGTTCGTTGCAGCAAAATGACATTTGAGGAAAAAAAACGTTTTTTTTTACAGTCTGCAGAAGAGGT
>NW_017306633.1:607873-622874 GCF_000935625.1 Nanorana parkeri
AGGAGGGACCCCCCCAAGCTAAAACAAAAAAAAAGTGCGTGGGGTTCCACCCAAAATCCATACCAGGCCCTTTAGGTCTGGTGGGAATTTTAAGGGGCAACCCCAGCCCCCCCAAAAATGTGGGGTCCCCCTAACAGTCCCTTTATCCGAGCACTAGCTTGGCAGAAAAGGGGGGGCGATTGAGCGCCCCTCCCTGCACCTTACCAGGTCACGTGCCCTCGGCATTGGGAGGGTTGTGGGGGTCTGCGGGCAAGGGGGCTTATTTGCATCGGGGTACCCCTTCAATTAAGTGGGCACCCAGATGCCACTCCCCCCACCCTTGTGAATGAGTAAGGGGTACCCCTACCCATTCACTAAAGGGTTAAATAAAATAGTTATTTAAAAAAAAAAGAGCCAATTTTTGACTATTCCTATAATTAAAAAAAAAAAAAGGCTCCATCGATATAATCCAGCGTCAATCACGATGCACGACTCCCCCCGACCCGCCGCAATAAAAAAAGTCCCGACGCACAACGACCGGCCGAACCCGACGAAAACTTGCGCCGCAAAATTACATTCCTGCTCGAAAGTAAACAGATGGGCGGAGTCAAATACTAATTCGTGCACTCCCGAATGCTATTCGGGTCTGTGAGGCATTTGGAAGTTTTTCCCCCCATTTTTTGGTGCTGGGGTTCCCCCTTAAGATTCCTACCAGACCTAAAGGGCTTGGTATGGATTTTGGGGGGAACCCCACGCACTTTTTTTTATTTTAACTTGGGGGGTCCCTCCTAACATTCCTACCAGACCTAAAGGGTAATCTGTATTCGGAATTCGGATACATCCGAATGTCCAAATTTACAAAATTTCGTACGAATTTCGATTTAGAACGAAACGAATTGCACATGTCTAGGAAATAATTATGTATGTGATTAGGAGAATGAAAAGGGTTTCAGGTGTAGCTTTTAAGTTCTCCCACAGCAATGTCAAAATTATTGCAGACAGTTGGGAATGTGCTAAAAAATGGCATTCCAATCAAAAGTTTAGTGGAGGTAGTAGGATAGTCTGTAACTCTTACATAGGGGAAAGGGGCCTAACATAATTGGCTAACCTGTCCTCTATTGTCTAAGGCAAAGAGGTTAAGATCTCCTTATATTACAAAGTAAGCAATTAGGTCAAGAGGAAAATATCTATTAGATACACTTCAAACTTCTCAGCCTTACCTACAAAGCTCTGCATAACTGCGCATCGGCTTACATTCCATCCCTAATTAGAAGATATACTTCAAATCAGCCCCTTGGTTCCACTTATGACCTGAGACTATCCTGCTCACGCACCCGCACACCCATAAAAGTGCCAGTTTGTAAATTTTATTAGGAGCTAATTCACATAAAGTCACAATTTTGTTTTACATCATATTCGTTTTTTATTATTAGCAGTTAAATAAGTGATTGCTGAACCCAAGTAGTAAAAAGTGGGATGTTTTTGGCTAGTGTCTAGCACTGTTGGAATTGGGGCCCCGAACATCCATTCCACCTTGGTAAACTACACTGGAACACTATGGGCCGAAAAAAAATGAAAAAAAGAAACCTCTACCAGAAGATTTAAATCTAAACACAGTAGAAAGTCCTTCAAGTTGGTACAAAGCCCCTCAGAGTCAGATAACTGATTTGCATCTGTGTACAGTACATAAATGTATTATCCTGTAATGCAGACATGTTTCATTTTCAGTTTGCTATTATTTCCTTAATCATGGGTTTATTATGTGTCCCCTGACTTTGTTTTTACCCTGTAATAATTGTTATACTTGGACTTGATGTGAAGTCATTTGGCTCTTTCCAGAGTTGTGCACATTATCATGCCCTTGTTTGGTCAAGGCAGCTATGTTCATGTCACTTATTATTATGTGGATACCTAAAATGTCTCCAAATGTGTTTGCATTTTTACTGAAACACTTAAATAGAAGATGTGATAACAAATGGTAGCTGGCTGAACTTGGGTTCGCCCTAAGGTGTATTAGAAGTCCATAGAAATGACAACTTTATATAGACTGAACTGCCAATAGCCTTTTCCTCTTCCATTTTTTGGGGGGATTTTGTTTATGGGTCCTAATGTTCATCGCCAGGGAAGGTACGGTGGCCAGGCCAACAACTGTTCCTTGAAATTCATCCCTTTCTCCTGCAGAAGGAGACAGCAGAGAAACTTCCAGGTCCCTGTACAGGTCAGTTTCACCAGTTTCTAGACCCGTAGTACCTCTGGCTGCTTTGTTGTTTTTAATTCCTCGGATATGGAACTGTAACACTCCATCTGCACACCAGTTAGTACCCGCCAAGCATTAGCTGTCTCCAATCATATCCTAACTGGTTGTTTCTCCTGGGACCTGAGCAGCAAGCTTTTGCAAAGCATTTGCAAGGTTTGAAGCTTTTAAAGTACCATTAAGCTCCAGTTTGGGAATGTTTAACATTCTTCTGCATGGTGTCTGTCACTTTAAACAAGCTGGTAGCAGGCTTTTAACTAGCTTCAAGCAGTGCTAAAGCCTACTAAAGCCTCCTACCAGCTGACAGTCAGCACTACCATTACAGTTTATGTTTAACATTCCTAAACTAGAGTAAAATGGTACTTTCAGGCCTCTGCACACCTTGCAAAAAGCTCTGCAAATGCACTTTAAAAGCTTTCTGTACACACAGCTCTTATACAAGCTGAAGCCCATGTGAATAATAAATAAAGTACAGTCTAATGTGCAAAAACCATGAATACAAATATTAGACCAGTAAAGCAATCAAAGCAGATCTCTGGTTGCTGCTACCTTTGCTCTCTCGTTAATATCTCAGCTTTTTAATATACTGTGTGTGGGCCAACCAACAATAGCACCGATGTGACACTTACTGACTGTGTTGTGAGAGTTGAAAACATCTCTTATGCTATATGTTACCCTGTATGGGTTGGACTTGATGGACTTGTGTCTTTATTCAACCCCAAATACTATGTAACTTTGTTAGGTGGCTGCAGCGACAAAGAAACAGGTTGGAATGGCCTGATTTAATGTTTAAATTGTTAGGATTTGCATACTGGCTGGCTGGCCAATTTACGCATTGTCTTTTTGCATTCTCTCAAGTACTTTTTTATTTATTTTACTGTTAAAGAATGTACGAGTTATACCCCATGGTGACCATGGAGAAGTAAGCAGAGACACAAATACTAGCATGGAGATATTCCTACTGGAGTCACCAGGAATTATAACAAGGTGGAGGTTTGGTTAGGCATTTACCAAAGATGAAACACTAGATTTGGGTAAGAAAACCTGTTATATAAAAAAAAATTATCCTGTAAAGGGCACCATATGGTACCTAGGCACTCTTTTAGCATTCAGGCCCCTGACGTTTCTATGCAAATTCAGATTTTTCATTGGCCAGTATTTGAATAAGAATGTTGCTGCCTCCCACATGGCATCTCTCAAGCCTGGTAATTTATATAATTTTGATGTTTTATCAATCTGTTCCTTGCTTACTATTACTAATGTAGTGCCATATAGCTGTTACATTTGTTTACAGATTGGCTTTGATGGTTCTTTTTGAATGTTGAATGTTTGAATCTTTTTTTTTGCTCTGAATTGTTTCCATAACATTCTTATCTTTTGACCGTATATTTTTATCTTTCATTTGTTCTGCACTAAAGCAATGTTTTATAGCATTTACTTCTCTTTTATTATCCATGCAATGTTTCATTGCAAAACATCTAATGAAATTTGGTTAACAAAAAGACGCAGAGGCGTATGAATAGGAGTGTGTTATAACACAGTATATGACTGTAGCAAAATAATTTATAGTTTATTTTTATTGTAACATAAACCCAGTATTACATCTCTGTTGTAGATGCCCAGTTATTAAGTGTTTTTGCCTGGCGAAGAAAAACACATATTGATCTCTGACAGGTTTCATGTACTCTGTAAGCGGGTCCATCTTTATTCATTGTTTTTCTTTCTCCATGTGCATATTGCCACAAAATCAACACATTAAAAACAATGACTTTAAATTGCCCCCATATATGAGTAAAAAAAAAAAAACTAAAAGGCATGATCCTGTCGTCACAGAAAAATAAATCACATATACACTGCAGTTGGCATGCACAAACTTCATCTTTACGTATCACAATAGATTTGATTGCTTTCTGGAGTTTAACCACTTGACAATGGAATTCTGTACATTAAAGTTCTCAAGCACAAGGTCCCCATGCTGAAAAAAACATTCAGTTATGAAATAGCAGAATACACTTGTGTTCGTTCAGAGACAGTTCTGTGACTAACAGCCACAGGTCACAGATTAACCATCAGGAACCAAACAACATGGTTCTTGATCATGTGGTTTCTGCAACAGCCAATTATGGTTATCACATGCAAGCTAGAGGTTTATTTGCAAACAAACAGACCTCTCCAGCTTGCAGATGGCACTGTGCCTCTCTGTGAACAGAACTCCATAACAATGTCTATATGGCTAAAACACCTATGTCTTTAATTACTAAAATTATTTGTAATTCTGTTAAAGGTGAACTATGAGGTCAATGGTTTTCACTCATGCTCATAGTAAGAGCCAACGTGTGACATTGAAACTGTCACACGTTGGCTCTATTGATCAGGAAGTGACCAAACACATACCGTCATCGCTCACTCACTTCCCCATCATCTCCCTGCAGAGAGTGGTGACTAGACATGTGCGATTCGTTTCGTTCCGAATCGAAATTCGGACGAATTTTCGGAAATTCGGACATTCGGATGTATCCGAATTCCGAATTACAGACATAACGAATGCAAACGAATCCGAATTTCCATTTCCGAAATTCGGTAGCGTTCGTACGAACGTTCGTTTCGTTTTCTGTTCTTATTCGTTTCTTATTCGTTTCGTTCGTTGGAGCAAAGTGACATTAGAAAAGGAGAAAAATATTTATTCCCCCTCAAATGTCACTTTTGCTGCAAACGAATAAGAAACGAATAAGAAACGAATAAGAACAGAAAACGAAACGAACGTTCGTACTAACGCTACCGAATTTCGTCCCAATCCGAATTCCGAATCCGAATTGACTTTCACACCCGAATCCTGAAAAACGAAATAACACAAATCCGAATTTAAAACGAAACGAAACTAAACAAATTTTTTGGCAGTGCACATGTCTAGTGGTGACTGTCAGTCAGCACTCCCCGCAGGGATTCCCCCCTCCCCTTTCCGATCCTCCAGCGCTGACTGGAGGAACGGACAGGGGAGGGGGCGGGCACAGCTGGCTCTGCCTCTAGATAGGCAGAGACCCCAGTCAATCAACTAGCTGGGTGGATCTCGACAGTATTGTCAGGATCCGTTCCGGCTGCAGTGCTCTCAGTATATACTGAGCTCTGGGTCACGGGAGGACGTTAGTATATGTCCTCCAATGACCCATAAGAGAACTATGAGAGAAAAAGTTTACCCCATAGTTCTCTTTTAAGCCAGTTTTAAGATCCAGGCGCTTCTGTCAAATAGGTCAGCCAGATCCTGTTCTGTCTGTTTGCCTTGCAGACTCCATTACAGTTAAGAAATACAGCCTGATCTAAAAGACCAACCCTAACATGTGGATGGATAATAAGGCAGCAACATATTATGGATAGGGTCATCACTCTACAATCTCCCCCCGGGCCCCTATCAGTATTAGAGTAGAATTGAAGTCTCCGTTTTTTTACATATATATCTACTGCTAGCAAGCAGTGGATATATGGAAAAACATAAAAAAAATTAAAAAGATACCAAACAGGTAAATACTTACCTCAGTACCCAGGTCCTGAACGGTTGTGCAGGAGGATGATGTGGGTGGGCGCATGTGCAGTCCATATCACTGGCAGGGAGAGGAGGAGAGACACAGAGGAGGTGAATGCACGCAGCCGTGAGCGTGCACACCGGACAGACTCTGTGGGACAGGAAGAGACAGCAGTCTGTGCTGGATCACAGACCAGCAGCAGCACTGGAGGGACTGCTGGAAACAAGTGGAAGGAAGAAGACGATTAAGAGGCATTACTTAAGGTAAGTACTTAAAGCAGCATTACAATGGGGGAAGAATGGGAGGGATTAATGTCACCTTGAATGTACACTGTGCAACGTAGTTAAGCCCAAGTGACCTACACTGCTGGTCCTCCCTTTCCTACTTGGATTGCTGTGGCGCCATTGTGAAATACAGTACATTTGACAATTTTTCCATAATTGGATTCAGTTGTGTCTTTTGCTAAATCTGCGTAAGGTTCAGCTTTAATGGGCACACGTTTGTAAAGGTCAATTCATTATAGAAAGCGTTGGTAACATGCTCTAACAGTGTGTAAGGTTTCTTGTTTCGTCATGGAATAAAGAGATCCCTTCAAACAGTTAAAGGCTTTTGTTAAGTAGTGTGTAAAAGCTAGTGTCTCAGTCACACTAGGACAGGGGATTGACCAAGAGGCTGAGCCTGTAGTTCATATCTCAGCCCTTGGTATTTAAGGAAGCCGAAAAAACACAATGGAAGAAAATCATAATTTAATTCATATAGTTATAAATATTTTTGACTTAATTAAAAAATATGTACTGTATAATGTTTCATTAATTCAATCTTACTTTTAAACCCCAGTACAGATGTGATTTTTTTATGTCAATGGTTATGGAATGTTAAATACCATCCCCCTTCAATCTATCATGAATGCTGCTGCCAGACTCATCCACCTTAGCAATCGCTCAGTGGCTGCTACCGCTCTCTGCCAATCCCTCCACTGGTTCCCAATAGCGCAACACATACAATTCAAACTGACCACAACATACAAAGCCATCCACAACTCTGCCCTCGGCTACATCTACAATCTCATCTCAAAATATCACCAAATCATCCATTCCCCTCTTCTCAAGACCTCCTTCTGTCTAGCTCCATCATCACCTCCGCCCATGCTCACCTCCAGGACTTCTCCAGAGCCTCTCCCATCCTCTGGAACTCCCTATCACAACCTATCAGGCTAAAAAAAACAAAAATAAACCTATCCGGCTATCTCTTAATCTGTCTGTCTTTAGGCGATCCCGGAAAACTCACTTCTTCAGGGAAGCCTATTCCACCTCCTCTTAAACTGTACATCTACTCCTTCAATCAGCCCATCCCTCAGAGTTATTATCTTCTGTACCACTTGACCCTCCATGTAGATTGTCACAAGTAGAGTCCTCTAATCCTTTTGTATAGTATTGTATTGTAATGGTACTGTCTCCCCATATGCTGTAAAACACTGCACAAACTGTTGGCACTATATAAATCCTGTACAATAATAATAATAATAATCATCAAAAGGTGCAATTAGTTTTAAAAAATATGGAGGCCCACAATGGAGATATTCTGCTCATGTCTGGATGAAGTTAATGCATGTATAACCTATGTACTGAGACCTAAACAAACAAAAGGGTCACAGGAGGGCAGGTGGTCATTATGGAGGTGCCAATTTCTTCCATTGCATATCTTTGCATGTATTTAAAGAAGATGTCTCGCTATATATTCTTTAAGGCCTTTGGTGTGGCTTTGGATCCACTGGTGCCTAAACATGACAGTTTCTCATTATTTTTTTAAAATTTAATTCAACAGCTACAAATTGCATTTCCTTTGGTTAAGATCCAAATCATTGCATTTCACCCCATTGCATTTGGCCACATGCACATCCAGAACCACTGGTGAATAGAGCAGCTACAGCCTAAAGGTGCCTATACACCTGCCGATTATTGTACAATAATCGCGGGTGATTCCGCGATCGTACGATAAACGGCAGGTGTATGGAAGGCGTGCGACCGTCTCTACTGTATGGTCACACGTCTTTTGTCTCCCGAGCATGCCTGAAAACCCGCCGAGAATCGTACGATTTTCGGCGGGTTAGTGGCGTTCTCAGGAGACAAATGCCGAACGGGCCGGTGTGCGCAAGCGCACACTGCCCGCTCAGCACTGCAATCATCGGAAGCCCTCCCCTCAGCGGGGCGGGCTTTCGATGATCGCAAGTACAATCTGCCTGTCCAAGATGGGCAGATCGTACGAGATTTTAATTACCTTACAACCATCACACAACGAAAGTCGTGCGATGGTTGTAAGGTGTATGGGCACTTTTATATTATAGAACCATTTATTCCAAACTTCATACAGCTGTTCCAGGCCTTTTGACCATCATCAGGGCTTGTATGATTATACCATCCTGGAGAGAATCTAATGAAAATCAAGCTCTCCTTTAAAAATGTGATTCCTTTCCTCTGCTTTTGCTATCGATAGCTCCTTCCATTACTAGTTAAAAAGCTTTTTTTGTTTGCTGCAAAAGTAGTGAATGTATCACCTCTCTCACAACAGGGGGACTTATTTTTAATCTAAAAGAAAGAAAAATCTTTAGAGCTTTAGTTAAAGTTGGCTGGAATCTTTAATATGGCTAAAAGCAATTTGCAAAGTGCAGGAACACAAACTTACAGGAATGAGCTTTCAATCTTCTGATCGATGTAATGTGAAAAAAACTTGAATTCCTATCATTTGCATGTCATCCATCCACAGAGTGCATGCAGGGGATGTTAGCTGGTCATATGACGTGTAAAAAGACATTGGATCTTCTAAGCCTAGTGTCTGTAATGAAGGCTGAATGATACAATTAGGGAGCAATTAGGCAACAATTAGGGAACATGGAAGAAGCAAGAAGGAGACTATAACAACTGATAATAAACAGGAGGGGAGGACAGTGGGAAATACCACATGTATACAGAAAATCAAGTTGTAGTGGCACCTATCTACCACTAGATGTCTAGCTTACACCATAACTTAACCACTTGCCGTCCGCCCGTTTCAAAAAAACGGACGGACGGAAAACTCACATTGGCGGGTTGCCGTAAATAGACAGGTTTTCTTTCTGCCCGTGCATGCCCCCAAGCGCGCGCACAGGCAGAAAAAAAACGTCCGATGTGAAGAGCCATTACCGGCTGTTTCACATACATACGATCGGCGGCTCTATAGCCTGCCGATCGTTTATATGTGCTGACTGCGTGCCCCCCTCCCCCTCGAGTGCCGCCGCCGCCCCCCTTCCTGCACCCTCACATTCAATCCCGGGATCCGCTACCCCATCTGCGGCCCGGGACCGGCTCGGGAGGGTGTCAGGAGGTAAGATGGGAGGGAGGTCAGCATGTTCCTCCTTGCTGAACTCCCTCCGTACTGTGAATGCGGAAGTGATGTGTATTATATCACTTCCGCATTCACCTGTCAGTCATCTGGCTGCTATAGCCAGAGAGAAGAAGGTGATGAAGCAGATCTCTGCTTTATCAGCTTTTTTTGGGGTCCCCAGGTGACATAAGGGGTCCAATAGACCTAAAAAAACATAAAAAGAGTTAAAAAAATAAACATCACATATAAAAAAAGTAAAAAAAAAAAATGTTAAGTCACCACGTTTACGCACATATGTGTCAGATGTGCCAGCACGTGAAAACAACAATTGCACTACACATGTTACATATCGCGGCGAACGTCAGAGTGAGAGCAATAATTTTAGCGCTATCAATCACTGATAACACTAAACTGATGAGTGGTAAAAGCTTTTAACGTGTTGCCTATGTCCAATTTTGGATATTGTAGTTTTTTGAGGTTTTTTGGGTTCTTGTAGTTTTTATAAGGCTTGACATGTTTGGCGTCTTTTTACCCGACGTGAACCTGTCTTTTATATTTTACAAAAAAAATGGGTAATACAAGTTTTATAGTTTAATATAGGGGAAACGTTTTTGTTTTTTTTAAATTCGGTAATTTTTCCTTAATATAGTAAAAAATAAAAACCCCAGTGGTGATTAAATGCCACCAAAAGAAAGCTCTATCTGTCCCCAAAAAATGGTATAAAATTAGTTTCAGTACAGCGTTGCATGACGGAATAAACGTCAGTCAAAGTACCGCAGCGCTGAATACTGAAAAATGGCCTGCACAGGAAGGGGGTTTAACACTGCGGTCTTCAAGTGGTTAATAATATTCAATGAATACATATGCACTGTAATGGAAATAACAGAAAATAACAGTGGCTGGACAGCACAAGCTGCATTAGACACGAGGACAACGAGGGACATTCCACCACAAGAGTAGAGGGAAGGGAGGTGAGCATTCACTTTTATTTTAGCCCTCGGACCACAGCGAGCAGTTAACTCTTGCAGTATGGGGGTAACCTCAATGCAAGAGTTAATTTTTACATTTCCTGGAGTTTTTCTTTAAATTGGACCTAAACCTCAAAAAAGTAAATGTTTGCTATGTTATAGGGAACACACTGGTGATACTGGTGATACATACTGGTTTGTCTTCTGGTTTCCTTTTTTGGACACAGCTTCCACAGTTCAGGTCCTCTTTAATAGGAAAGTACAAAGAGTAGGGATTATGTTCGCAATGCAGTAACCACAGCAGCCAATAACTTCTCACCATTGATTAGCCTAACATATTCATAACAACTGGCCTCATATATCAAAGTGTTATAACTGGTTCTGTGGGACAGCATATATTATCTGAGACAATGCATCCTGAAACACTTTAATAAAGGTGGACCAATGAAAGCTTGCATGGCGCTGAATGTTACACATCACGCTTCGCCTCATTAAAAAAGCCAGTTTGTCCTTGCCCTAGACATATACAGCATATATTTTCCTAAATTAAGTCATAACTCGTTACAAGTGCAGGCCGACTCTGCATGTTGGCCTGATGCCAGAATTGTAATACATAAGCGATATATCATGCTTCCAAGTCCAGTAAGGAAACAGCTCTTCCTAAATGTCTTCTGGAAGTCATCTTAGCCTTCCATGTGCTGTAATATATTGAGTGATACAAGAAAGGACAACTCACAGCATAAATGACTGTACGAATGAATGATGATCAACGGTGATTTAAAAATAGTTTGCTGCTTTAAACTAATGTGATTGTAATAGGCAGAAGATCAGCTTCTTTCCTAAATCAGGAAATGTGATATGTGTATTATCTTTAATGGCTGTGGCATTGTTCCAGAATACAGTGGTGGCTGCTGCTTGATCAAACACCATTAGAGAAATCTGATCAACCAGAAATGCAATACATGGATTTAAAAGAATCACAAAATATAAACAATTAGGAGGATGATATTGTTTCATTTTAGCTTTGTTCATCTAGAAAAACATTACTGTGTATCCAAAAAATGCAATGTCTTCAATGTTGAACGGAAAGAAAGGGAGGGAAGGAGCGCAAGTGACTGGCGCAGACTTTGTGGAGGTAGATAGACCAGGGAAAATAACAGTGAATCAGGTGAAAATGGGTGGAAATGGGCGGTCTGCCCATCTTGGACAGGCAGATCGTACTTGCGATCATCGCAAGCCCTCCCCGCTGAGGGGAAGGCTTGCGATGATTGCAGTGCTGAGCGGGCAGTGTGCTCTTTGTCTCACGAGCACGCCACTAAGCCGTGCAAGAAAAAAATGCAAGGTGGTCAGAGACCGTGCAAATGGTGGAAGCGATCTCTGACCACCTTGCATTTTTTTCTTTTCTCCACGCCATTCTGGATGCACCACCCCCAAAAAAACATCTTCAAAGGAACCACCTCTGCCCACCGAACACCCACCTGTCACCCCAACCAGACCTCACAACATCACCAGGAGGTCATATCCTGTGTACCCATTCATCTCATCACACGTGAGTGTCTATCGCCCATTTTCACCTGATTCACTGTTATTTTCCCTGGTCTATCCACCTCCATAAAGTCTGCGCCAGTCACTTGCTCTCCTTCCCTCCCTTTCTTTCCGTTCAGTATCACACAGTTAGACACCCCGATCTAACAACACAAGGAGCTGCATTACGGCCACGACACACCAAACCCCCCCAAGAGTGCGCTAACCTATCAGTCTCCTTTTTCTAACTTTCCAATGTCTTCAATGTACAGGGCTCGTGGCTGGAATATACACTATATAGCCAAAAACTGACCATCACCCCTACATAAGCTTGTTGGACATCCTATTTTATAGCCATACGTATTAATATGGAGTTGCCCTCCCACCCACCTTGTGACCAGCTTCCACTTTTCTGGGAAGGCTTTTCATTAAGGTGCCCATACACCTACCGATTATCGTACAATAATCGCGGGTGATCCCGCGATCGTACGATAATCGGCAGATGTATGGGCAGCGTGCAACCTTTTCTACTGTACGGTCGCATGACATTCATCTACCGAGCGCGCTTAAAAACCTGCCGAAAATCTCCGATTTTTGGCGGGTTAGTGGCGTGCTCGGGTGACGAATGCCACACGGGCCATTCAGCACTGCAATCATCGGAAGCCTTCCCCTCAGCGTGGAGGGCTTGCGATGATCACAAGTACGATCTGCCTGTCCAAGATGGGCAGATCGTACGAGATTTTAATGACCTTACAACCATCACACAACGAGAGTCGTGCGGTGGTTGTAGGTGTATGGCCAGCTTTAGTGTGTCTGTGAGAATTTGTGCCTATTCAACCAAAATAGTATTTGTGTGGCCAGATGCTAATGCTTGATTAGAAAACCTAGATTGCAATTAGCATTCTGATTCATCCCTAAGGTGTTCAGAAGAGCTGAGGTCACCATTCTGTGCAGGCCACCTGGGATCCTCTGTACTAAACTCATCAAACCATGTCTTTATGGAGCTGGCTTTGTACACAGGCGCACAGTTATGTTGGACCGGAAAAGGGTCTTCCCCCAAGTTTTTACCAAAATGTTGGAAGTTTCCAGTTGTCCAAACTGTCTTTGTATGGTGAAGCATTAACAGTATTTATCACTGGATACACCAGAACATGATATTTGAAGGGGTGTACATGTACATTTGTCCAGGATAATATTTAGCTCTATGTGAAGCCATATCTGGTAATAAAATATCCTGTAATGATACTGTATCCTTTATGTACTGCCTTTTAACCTAGTATTTTGGCATTCTTATATGGCTGGATAACCATTACTTTTATTAATGAAGGCAAATGAACAGTTCTTGTATTTGGCATAATTCTGCCAGAACTTGCTAGAGGAATTTAGGGTAGCGATCACTTTGCTATGAGGAAGTCCCGAAACATTGGTTGGTGACCTTGTTTCTCTGAATATGTCCGAATTAAAGACAAAACTTATAAACAAAGAGAACATCCTTTCTTGTGTAGACTACTAGTCCCGTCAATACACAATGTAAAAGAAAGGAAAAAGGCAAATGTATTTGAAGTCCAGCCTGGGTGGCAACCATTGTTCCCTCCAGAGATACTGTATATTATAGGTATTTATATTTTACACACCGCTTTATATAGTTGCACATTCACTTCAGTGCCTGCCCTCAAGGAGCTTACATTCTAAGACCCTATCTCACATGCATACATATGAGGGCCAATTAACCTACCAGCATGTCTTTGGAGTGTGTGAGGAAACCGGAGTACCCGGGGAAAACCCACAAAAGCACATGGAGAACATGCAAACTGCTATCAGATAGTGACCTGGCTGGAATTTGAACCAGGGACCCCCAGTGCTGAAAGGCAGAAGCGCTAACCACTACGCCACTGTGCTGCCCGTTATTATTACTGAGAAAAACACCTATAATTCTACTCACCTTACCCCTTTCCAGTCTTTTAAAATTGATCTGTTATGCAAATACATAAGTCTAAACAAGGCTGAAGAAGGCCTTTGATAAAAGTTCAACCTATCCTCATTGTAATGCTGTCGATCCAGAAGAGGGCAAATCAAAGCGTCATTGTGGCAGCTGCCAACGGGGAAACAAGGCTTTCTCTCTTGACCCTGTCGATAGCAGTCAGATTAATTTTCAGATCAATTACTCTACTTGTTAATTCAATTAATTAGCTGGAGATGACAGCCGATCCATTAATCACTTTTATTGCTGGCTATCACCTCCTTCTTTGGCAGAGAATGTTAGCATAGAAAAATAAACTCAACAGAAGGCTACAAGTTTTTAATTGGGCACATTTTATTCATAGCATTTATAACTTTGACATCGGAGTCTACCTGACCATGACATTCGTAGGATGTTTTTTCACCTGAACACATGTCTGTTTGACCTGTGAGCTGCCTAGCATGTATTTCCATGAGAACACCGATGTACTTAGAGCTTATTCAGCAAATACTGTGCAATGGATTGTAATAGCTTAAGCCACTGGCAAAAAGTCCATTCCCCGTGCTTAAATCCAGGGGGAGGCAAAGGACAGTGATTACCTAAAGTACAGCCCGATTCGAGCACTCTCCCTCTGCGCTGTTCTTGAGATGCCTGTATTTATATACTTGTCCCTCGGGTTTGCTGCTCTTGTGCTGGGAATACATCGTGTTCCTTCTCTCCTTCCTGTCACATATTGTCTATGCATTGTCATTGTTCCTAGTGCTCAAAGTCTTTGCTTTTCCTTGTCTCTTCCTACCTGAAATCCGGGTTCTCAGATGCCTCAGGGCAAAACTATTCTTTTTCTCAGCCAAGAGATTAGCGATTAGATTAAAGGGAAATGTGTATCATTGAATGGGACACTTTTTCTATAAAAGGAAGCTCACTTACCCATAAAGGGAAACTATGTTTTTTTTTTATTTTATTTTTTGATCAGTTATACTTTCTTTTTTTCTAAAATTTACCAGATGGTAAATCTGTCTTATATTTTTGTTTATTTTGTGAGTAAAATCTACATTTAATACAGTGTGCTTCCATTATAATGTGTTTGCAGATTACCTCTGAACTGGACAGCTTCTGCAGGTGTTCACTTGTGTTTGTAATTTTATATCCTGCTAGGTAGATCATAAGACAGGCTGCCATGAAGAATGTTTCCCCCTTCTCACCTACTCCGAAGTTAGCAATTGTGACATGGGAAGGGAACCTAGCACCCAGAGGGCCCTTGTGCTACTGCACAGTCTGCTCAAATGGTTTGTTTGTTCCTGGCCACATAGCAGCTACATAGTCTACAGTGGTTGTGGTCATGACCTGTTATCACATTAAGCAGAATATAAATTACATATAATAATGAATATATATATATGTGTATATATATATATATATATATATATATATAATTGAA
>NW_017306633.1:622918-661505 GCF_000935625.1 Nanorana parkeri
CATAATGGGAAGGGGCAAGCGTACACATTAACGAACACTACCAGTCTACTCGAGACAACAGCAACTAAAATCTGCAGGATATGAGACTCTGAGATCGATTGACTAAATGGAGTCTGAGACACCTAAACTGTGAGTAAGCTTGTTCCGTGCAATATGGGAACACTCACTAAACTATACCATAGGTGTATCCCGCCTGAGTAAGCCGCACTTCTAAATGAAACATTGTTGCGGTGTCTTTCATTTGTTTCCGGGACTGTAGAACATTTCATACGCTTTCTCCACACAAGAGATCTTTTTTTTTAAATAATAAGATTTTATTTCGATTTTGCAATATACAAAAGAACCCCCGGATGACCAGGTGTAGATAAAAAGGTACGTGTTGTAGAACTTCCCAAGGTAGGCACATCAGGGCGAAGGGATCCTCAGATAAGGCAAACTCTTAAGCGTCGGGCTGTATCCCTTAAGGCAGTGAGCTGCGTGTGGCCGGATCCCTCTTGGATTTCTTCGAGTGGGACACTGTAGACCACTGGGGAAGCGATGGTACTTCAGGGAATACTGGAGCCGGGGGATCCGGATGGAGTCCCCACGCGTCTCTGTCATGCGGCCTGCAGAGCCGGCCGCTCGCGTGATTACCGGAGCCGCAAAGAAGCTGTTAATCGCGGCTCTCGGGTTCCGCGAGCGGTCCGGTTTGGAGCCCTGGGACTTCTTACCCCGTTTGGATCCCATTGTGGGTAGCAGGACGGCCGGTAGTGGCACTTTTTCAGACGATGCCCGGTTCACAGCAGCGGAGCTAAGGACAGACACGTCCAGCCGCGGCCATTGGCAAGCTCCGCCCCACACAAGAGATCTTGATGCATATATGTGGTCATTGGTTGCCCGACATTTCCCTTGCTACTTCAACTGCTCAGAAAAAGGAAAATCACCCAACCAGGTTACCTGAAAGTTTTTTTTTGTTTCCAAACATAATGGATATGAGCAGCTAAATGACAAGGAACCTGTGGGAATATCGGTCTCAAATATATGAAACATTGTATCTATTATAGCAATACGAATACCCCCTTCTGAGAGGACTTGCTTCTACTTTTAAATTTTTTAAATTTTTGTTTCAGAATTTGTGTCATTTCTGTGGTTCAAACACAATCTCATCCCAAGTCCTCTGTTAAACAGTTGCTACTTGCATGTGTGGGGCCCATCTGGTTGAATGTGAGAGTGAAAGGTAGCTACAGACAACGTTGTCCATTATTTTATTGGGAATATGGGAAGAAGCAATATGATGGTGTTTTCTACAATTGTTTTGTCAAATAAACTTTTTTTGTATTCATATACTGGTCCCGGCTATTTAGTAACCGCTTCAGTCAGTGATTCTGTATCTCTGCATTTTTTCTATATAATAATGATCACCTTAAACTGGAACTTCAGTCATATTTTGCTTGGTTTTGGGTAGAGTGGGAACAGTTAGAACCCCTGTCAGGTTTTTATCAGTGGAACAAGAAGCTAACAGAAGCAGTGGTGGTGATAGCTACCAAAGTTAGGACCCAGCTATAAGGAGCTCACATTTCCATACACCTCCCTACTCTATTCAAACAAATAAAAAGTTTTGGTTACAGTTATTCTTTTATTAGTTTATTGAAAAAAAAATATCATCTGTGCTGACTATAGTATAAAGCAACAGAAACAATTGCCTTAGGTTATGGGCTGAGGCAGAGTCTCTATTCAATCCAACCAGCACTCAACAGAGATTTCCAAGGCTGGAATGTATGAAAATATAGGTGCCCCACACTGAAGTTGCCTTAGGCCACATATATTATTTAGATGGCCCATAGGGTAATACTTGTGAAAAAAAAGTGCCGTACAATCAACAATGAGAATGGTTGAGATCTCCAAACTAGGCATTTGAGAGAGTTGTAAAGCACAACCCCTATGTGATTAGGCTTTAATGGGCACACGCCTTCTGATTCTATTGACACATTCTAGCTCCAGGTATGTTGTTCAGTGCATAGGGTCTGCTTTACTGTCCTAGAACTAATGTGTGGCTCATGAGTCGGGGAGTGACTGCTCCCACAAGAGTTTAAGGACACAGGTGTTTAGCATGCTGATGTAATTTCATATGAAGACGCGCATCTGGTCAACAACAAAAAGCAACACCTAAGGCGGTAACTTTACCGAGGCTAAGCCTAATAAAAATGCAGACTCACTGTCAATGACCATAGCTCCCGACCTTTGCACCCGTCTCATAGGCAGATGCAGCCGCTCAGTTGAGTCTGGCCTGTCGCTTTGACATCAGTGTCAATCCCCACTGTGCCTCCCTGAGAGCCACCTTAGGCAGCCGCCTCAACTGACCTCATGGCAGCCTGTTCAGAAGTCAGTATTTTTAAATTTGCAGCATTCATTAAATAACACCTGGTTATCCTGCCAGGAAAGTCCATGTTCAGACCCTTTCTTTTTCGGCCTGACAACACACTGTCTCCCACTTCTGCTCCTGCATTGTCATCCTGTCACAGACTCCAAGTGACCATTTAAACACACAATACAAAAGTAGGGTCCACTGGTGTCACCATAGAAATAGTCTTATTAATGCCATGCAACCATCACTGTAGTACATGTAGACATAAAGTGGCTGCAAAGCTACAGTTAAGGCCGCTTTGGCTGAAACACATTAGCATGCCTGCAATGTCTGGTTTATGCCATCCTTGACTAAAGAATATTTTTATTGGATCCCAAAATGAGTATGGACATTTGCTACCATTAGAGTCACCATCAAAAAACCCACCCTGAGAAATGCCATGCAACCATTAATGGAATGCATGTAGAAGAAAGTGCATCAGCAGCACTGTGATGCAACAAATGGTGAAAACAAGCTGAAAACCAGCTTTTCATTTTTAAAATGGCAATTGTTTATGATACACAGTGTTTTAGTAAATGAAATTAAATCTGGTTAGCATTAGGAGTGAGTGGAATAAAGAAGATTAATTTCACTTAATTTGGGGAATTGCACTGGAGTCAATCAAGGCAATTTAGGAGGTTCTTGGTGCTTTTTAGGGTGAAGTTGGTATAGAAGGAAAAGCAGGTTTATTTCAAGTATCTTTCACCTCAGCATCTGAATGGTTCAGTTTCTGCTTTGGCAAAATATTGCAAATGGCAAAATTGGTAATTTCAATGGCTTCACAGTGACACGTATGCAAATCTGACTTTACTCAAACCCAACCTGCTGCATGCAGATATCTGAGTGATTCATAAAATTGAAACCAGCAATGGCAGCCTTTATGTTTCTCTTGGTACAGAGGAACTTTCACAGCCTGTTATACTCCGTATCAGAGAACTGTTATTGGTTATAAACTGCTGATTGCAGTAAAGTGCCTGGACTATTAATATTTTGCCCGTTTTACTGTTCATATATAAAGTGGTCTGCAGGTTCAGATTTGTGGTGTGCACGGCAGCAATTACAGAGCAAGGTAGACATTTTAAGAAATTTACTGCCTGAAGATGACACACACTGGTTTATCTGCATACTTGTCCGCCAGTGATTAAAGTCCTTGTCCACCATGATGACACATTTGATATAGTAAGGCAGAGCAGTGGAATAATCAGCTACGTAGATAGAACATATCATTGCTTTCTATTGGGTTCCTGGAAGATCTATTAGTACCCTGGGAAAAAGTCAAGTTTTTTCCTTGCTAGGATGAGGGAAATATGGGCACAGCCCTTCCACAGTCAGTCAGGCTCCTTCATGAAAAGTGGATGTATTGTTTAAGGAAAATATAAATCAAGATACAATTATATATACCACGTATAGTCCAGTATTGTGGTAAGATTAAGACCTAATCTAGCCATTGAATGGCACATGCTTTTCTACCCATCATTCTCAGGGAGATATCTGGCCATTTGTGGCCAGCTTACCATGAACCTGTATTTTGCCAAAGCAGGTTCCCTAAACTGTTACCCTCCCCAGATTCTCCAATTGGTCATCGGAAGCTAAGATAAATGCTCACTACTTTCAGTTATGGGGAGCATGAATCTGTGTCGGTGGCTCATAGAAATATCCCCTTCATCAAGGATTGTCCAGTATGGGAGAATGCATTGAGCCCTTCAGCAGCTGATTTGGCAGCCCCCGCTGTGTTGCCTATTTCTATATTTTCCACTCAACCCTATATTAAATAAAGATGTGTCTGGCCTGTTAAACTGAGTGTGGTGCTTCAATTCACAATACTGCAGTCTGAAGGAGTGGACACTCCGAGTCAGGCTGTATTTGCATGCAGACTGCACTAGATAATGCCAACATGCTGAACATCCATGATTGACAGAACTAAAATTCATTGAATGAGAGATGTGGGCCAGGGACTGTCAGGCTGGGGAGGAAAGAGGTAGATGATACTGGAAATGAGGCAGGTTCTATCTGACTTGCTGCATCTGCAAATGCACACTGTGAGAAGCTCACAATGTGCAATGAAAACAGATTAATCTTTCAATACAAGAGAGGAGGCTGTACAACTGTGCAAGCCTCAAAGTAAGGCTGGAGGCAGTAAGCAGGAGGTAGGAAGAAACCGTAAAACACATGAAAAGGAGCCTAAAGCTCCACCTGCTGGCAGAAAGCTTGAATACATTATATTATTATGTAATATTTCACAAGGTTATTCACTAAAGGGTGAAGAATTTGGAGGAGGCAGGAGGAGTGAACAATCTAGGACAACATAGCTCATAGCTGAACTGGAAAGTGAGCTGAATTAGAGAATTTTTCCAGATCAGCTATGTTGGCCTAGATTGTTAATTTCTCCTGTCTTCTTCAAACTCTTCACCTTTTAGTGAATAACCCTGACAATGTTTATTTTTCTCAGTGCTGACTATGTTAAATTTAAAAAAAGGAATGTATAAAAAAAATCACTATATGGTACTTTTAATTTGATGGGGCTCTATTAAAAAAACATGTTAGCTCCCCAAGCAAAGAATATATTAGATTTACTTTTGGGTCCACGGTGCAAAATAAAGGATGTGTATCACCTGGATAGTGAATTCTCCATAGGACGATAAGCCGAATTCATTCCTGCAAGGGAACCGAGAAGTTGAGCTACTGACCCAGCAGAAGTGCACATAGGCAGATGGTACTAGTACACTTCGTTAGCGAAAGGACATGCTTTATGATATTTCATGCATATTACTATTCTAATGCTACTCAGCTGAACAGAGCTTCCTCAAGTATATCTATGAAACGTTCTTAGTGAGTTGAAGAACATAATATCCCTTCATAAAAGCACAGACTGCAGGTGTTCATCTTTTTTACTTGCCATTTTTTCTTTTCACACTCGTACTCTCACTCTTCCCCTGAGCCATCCACTCCAACAGCGTGACCCCTTGCTGTAGCACTTCCCTCTCTTACATTTCTAATCCTTTAATGTGTGTGAACATCTCTGGTACAAACTTCGATCTCTTTTTTCCCTGCTTATTCCTCTAATACTTCAATCACCTTGTATGAAGACTGACATTACCTGAACGGAGGTTACCTTGACTGGGACCTGGATCTGCATATGTTCAGCTTTTAAAGGTTTTCTCCTTGTATTATCATAAAGAGCAAGAAGATTTTCTTTGAGCTTCCTTCAAGCCAGAAATCACTGATGTCAATGCAAATCCCTGTAGAGGTGTAATAACTTAATAAATGGACAGTCTATTAGAAAGGCTTCTCAGGCTGGATATTGCAGTTCTGTTGGGCAAAGAATGTGAGGCATGTCCAGAGTCCAGAGAGGGATATGATGAGGGGTCTTTGAATTACAAATTAAATTATTTCACGGAGGTTGTAGTGAAGGGAGCTGAATTTGTTGTATGTGCAAATTAAAGTCCACAAAGGTGCTTGTTTATTAAACGGAAAGGAATGTGAGGCTTAGGCCAGGTACAACAGATACAGAACAGATGGAGTGCCAATGTAGTGGATCAATAGCGCAATAAGTTGTAAAGTAATCGTTTTTTATTAAGAGTGTGGAGGGCATATAAGAGAGAGGAGAGTAGGACCTGGTAACCCCCGGGGTAATGGTGTGTCTGCATTAGTCACAGAGGGCCTATGAAAAGGAAGGCAGTGTCACATCGCTTTTATTGTGAGCAGAAGGTGGCAAGTTGTGTTCTCCAAACCTGCCTGTCTTAAAAGGTTAGGTAAATGGTGCAGACTACAGATCTATCTGTACAATCAACTTTAGATTTTTAAAACCTATGTAGTATGAGGACCTTCCTAAACTATGCAATAAATCATTATCCATTCAGGCAGGCCCTTGCACTACATAGTTGTTCGTAGATCTAAAGGAGATTGTACAATCAGGCTGTAACATGTGTAGTGAGCTTAAGGGGGGAGGACTAGAACAACTAAAGCCAATGTGCCCCCTTCCCCCTTTGTCTCTCTTGCAGTAAACTGTATTGGTGCCCTGATAAAGTACAGCACTTTAAAGTGAACCTATGCCAAGACAATGCACACTGATTTATTTTCATATTTTGAACAAGCAGTCAAAGAATGTTAAAAACAAATTCACCTCTGTAGCTATAGGCATTATGGAACATTAGCTATCAGAAAAAAGGTCACTCCTTTGAAGACAGTCAAGTACGCATCCTAGACAGGGAATAGGACTGGCTTGAACGAGGCGTAAAATAGGCAATTTATGTAAAAATGGAGAAGCCAAGCTTGAATAGAGGTGGGGGTGAGACATCTATTGTCTGCCACATACAATGCTGTTTTTAACACCTCTCTCTGGGCAGGTTATTAACACCTCCTAGCTCTAATTATGCAAATGTGATCAACACCTGGTTGCGACTAACGGATTATGTGGATTGGAGCAACATTCACCATATTTATTCCCAGATAATTTTTTGTACAAGTAATTCTGAATTGAGAAAGCTGGTTGGATGACCAGTGAAACGTCTTCAAGAAAAATACAGCAAGTCCAGTTGCCTTGACTTATTTTTTACAGATATCCCATGACCTGGATGAATGAGAACCTTCACAGACATTAGGTTTCAGATTTCACATCAGAGGCACGGAAATCACATCTTGTTTTCCCTTAACTTGCTGTGGAGAGCCGAATCCTGCCAGCACTCTGATGTAAACACACACCAGTTTCTAAAGCTGGCCGTACATATTAAAAATTGTTTGGTTTCCCCATCCATGCTAAACATCGTGAAAGGAAACATCTCTAGCCATATGTGCACTTCAAATAAAATCTTCACAGAAATATGTAGGCTACCATTTCTAATCTCACCCTCTGAAAATTCTAGTTGCTTGTCTGTCATGCTAAATCAGTGGCTTGAATGCTTTGTGAGTGTGATGTGCCATGTTCTGTTTCAGTGACTCGAAAAACGAGAGACAAAAAATGTAGCATTTTTGGTTAGCCTTGATAGTGTATATTTTCTGCTCAGTACATATTTTTTCAGACTGCTTGGGGGTGTTATGTTCTTCCCTCTGAGCTTGCTTTATTCAATTCACTTACCTCTTGCCTGCATTGCAAGTAGAAGCAAGCCCCTCCTCTGGAGCATTATTTGGTGGAAACCTGAAAACAGTTTAGTATGAGCTGAGCCAAAACCCCAAATACTTATTGGGATATTGTGCTA
The DNA here is from genome assembly GCF_000935625.1 of Nanorana parkeri. Classification (NCBI taxonomy): domain Eukaryota; kingdom Metazoa; phylum Chordata; class Amphibia; order Anura; family Dicroglossidae; genus Nanorana; species Nanorana parkeri. The sequence goes on from NW_017306633.1 coordinate 630,497, forward strand.
GCTTCCTGGTCATTTTTATCCTTATCTACTTCAAAGTCCAATAAGTGTACAGCAAAGCTCTGACTAATGCCTAATGAATTATGGAAAATAACTTCTGTTTAGAGGCAAGATGAATCTATGTGGACAACACGCATTTCCCACCCAGCTTTGCTGTAACAGAACTTTAGGGGGGACTTATGTCAGTGCACAGTGTAAACAGGTGTAGGCAAACAGAAGGCATCTGCTTTGATTGCTGAAATGGCTTCTCTTGGCAATCAAGCGCTCCATAAAGAGGGGAGCTGCTGCTGCAATAGATAAATCACTCGAATTAACATAGTTGTAATTATATTTTTCTCATGGAACAGGCTTAGTTATTAGTCACTTGAAGTATGTTATTTGCAGGAAGTATTATTGTGACACTACAATGGATGTTTAATAATGAAATGATTATTATATACCCTGGAGAGAAAATTGGAAATTGAAACAATATTGTATGTTGCTATATATAATACGGTTACTGTTATTGCAGCCCACGCTTATTCAAAGCAGCTCTGTAATCCAATGTAATTTAAAGTGTATCTATAGCCAAAACTTTTCTTTAGGAAAGAGTAGAATATGGTTAAAACATGTGACATGCTCATCTGCCAATTATTGTTATTGTATAGAGATTTGCAGATTAGCCACTGGAGAGAGCTCTGTATTTGACTCACTACTTACAAACTTTGAAGTACATCATGTCAGCCACACAGGGAGTGTGTGGTCAGCTGACCCATGGTTGTGTATTATAAAAAGAAGGTGTAAAGCGTTACCATTGTGGAGTACTGCAAAACGGAAAGCAGAACTTGCCTCAGCCTTCAGTTATTCAGGGCCAGGGAAGAGCCTGGAAGGGAGCACCTGGCTGGAGCTCTGGTTGTCTTGAGTGGAGCCTCAACTTTACATAAGCAAAAGGTTTTCTAAACAGTAACATGTATGTAAAATATTTTTTCTTCTTTTACCTTACAATAGAGTAAAGAATGTTTGAATGTTTTTTTTGCTGGCTGTGTACTGTTGGGGAGATTTCCCCTCACCTCCTGCTTTGAAGGCATGACAGGAAGTAAGAGGGAAAATTCCAATATGTACAGTTGATACCTGAATAGAAACCATTATTGGAAGATTTCCCCTCTATTTCTGCTGTGGGGTCAACTATAACATTATGTTTTTTCCTTCACTTTTTGTCCTGGTGATAATGGCAACTGATACAAATAAACAGTGTGAATCTCCCAAATGGGGGCACAAAAAGCAATAAAAATCCCATAAAGGTTCTAACCTTTCCCTACTCTACCCAAAAAGTTTTGAAGAATGTCTTTGCTGGGGTCAGTACTTAATGCTTTGTTAAAGAAAGACTACACCTGAAGTTGTCTTTACAGTTTCACAGTGGGGTCAGCTGTCAGATTATGGCATTACCATTCCGGAACATTAGTCACACTATCCACTGCACTAACAATGAGTAGGAGACATGGCAATGCTCTCTGAAGTCACGAGATTCAATAACAATAAGTGGATTCTCCTGCAAAGCTTGTAGAAAGTTAAAGTTTATCTAAATCCGAAAGCAAGAATGTTATATATTGCAGTTTACCAGTCCTTAGGCATGGTGCTTGCATTAGTTACACACTTCCTGTGTTAGGGTGACTCCACTCCACTCACTTTAAGAACTCAACCTTCTTCTTAGGGAAAGTCACAGAGAGGGATAATGAGCGCTTCCATTGTTGGTTATATTTATTTCTAGGTTCCTTCTCGCAAAGTCATAACGTCCTTCTTAGTTCATTGTTAGCATTAATACTTGAACATTTTGCAAATGTGTTACAGATAGATGTCAGCTTTCTTATATTATTATCTTTCTATGTCCTCGCAGTCAAGTTTTAAATCTGTGGACTGGCTTATAAACTAAACTGATATGAATTTTCTTATTTATTTTAAAAATATTTAATGAGGAACTAACATACAGTATATCATAGGAGATGAAAAATGTCACATTGCAATTACTTCTGTACATGTATACAAAGCTGGAAGCCTTTTAAGCCATGTTAGTGTATGGGGTCTATTCACTAAGCTGTCGTAGGCAGCCGAATGAATGACCGACCTGAAGTGAAGTGAGCCGAACACCTTTCGGCTATTAACTTCAGGCTGGTACGGCTGATTTCAGCTGTACATCGGCTGAAATCAGCCGTACATCGGCTTGCTTCGCGTGGCTTCGGGTCGGCCAAACATGCTCAGCATGTTCTGCCAACCCGAGGTGCAGAAGGAGTTCGACTCAGCCGATCCAACATCTAGATTGGCTGAACCGAACCTCCGGCAGGCTACTCACTGTTGTTCGGCCTATTCGTAAAGATGGCGAACAGCAGTGAGTGAATAGCCGAATGCCGCCGAGCGGCATTTGGCTCGACTGTTCTGCTCGGTCCCTCAGAGGTACCGAGCAGAACCGAAAAAGAGTTTAAAAAGGTAAAAAAAGTAAATAGAAAACGATTGTGCAGAGCTAGCAGTGACAGCTAGCTCCGATTGTCAGGGGGCCCGCCTGCTGTAAAAAAAAAAAAGAACAAAAACTCTCCCGCGCGCTCTGGGAGCCTCCCACTCCCGGACGCCCAGGAGAGAAACACTGCTGTGTCTTTTTTTTCTCTAGTCTGACACGAGCAATGTCAGAATAGAAAAAAAGAAAATAAATTTTCCCATTGAAAAGCATTGGTACATTACTATTGGCTATATAGCTTTGTAAATAGACCCCTAAGAGTTGAAGTGGAACCCCAACCATATTCAGGTTTTTATTGTTCAAAATTAGGGCAGTGAAGCCAGAGGACTGGATGCTTGTAGGATTAAATAGACTGCTAAAGCCTCTAAAGTTTCTGTAGAATGAAAAAGCTATAAATGTGGGAGCTCTGAGAGTCTTCTCATGAACATAACTCGAGCATTCTGAATGCTAAAACAAATTGTGTTCAGCATTATTTGCAATAAGTGAGGCTTTTTCATTTATCTTTGTTGTCTGTGGTTGTTTTGTGCAACATGTTTCTCACTTTCTGACTTAGTGATGATGGTTATCAGACACATAAAGTGAGGGGAGATCTTTCAGTAGAGACAAATAGCAATAAAGACTCCTGTTTCTCCCTGCTCCCAATTTGAACCACAGTTCTTATGTAGCTTTGAGGGTGATTTCCTCCACATTGTTTGCACCTACAGAGGTCAGTGAGAGCTTGTTTTAAAGCTCGTTTACTGCTTGTTAATAATATACAAATTTATGAATGTCCATTTACTGGCTACAGATTCACTTTAAAGGCCAACCATAACTGACATTTCGGGGTTGATTTACTAACCCTATAAACACGCCACGAACAAGTATACACCTCTGTAGTGTGTTCCCTCCCAGCATGATCTATTGGTGGAATCTAGACACCTTTGTAGTGTGTACACACCCAGCAGGCATGTTGTGCAAAGCCCTGCATGAATTGCAAGGTGATGTTGTGTAAATTAGCTCTACATTGTGTTGCTTGCGTTGATGAATGCAGGAATGTAAATGCATGAGCTAACCATTTTTGTCTAAACTGTGAAGCAGCGTTATATATGCATCATGTGCATGATTTTTCCATATATGTCATTAGTGGAAATATGCTTTTAGAGACTTTTTGGTTGATAAATACGTTTTGCTGTGTAAAAATCACACGCACCTAGTGCGTGCGTGTATTTAGGTTAGTAAATCACCCCCTTCATCTTTGAGTGAAATGATGTCTAGGTAAATCATATTCTTATGAGTAGCATGTGATTGGGAAGGAGGCTGGGAGGGGTCAAAGATACAAACTGCTAAGGGCTTGTTCACACCAAGCACGGAAAGATGCAGAGCAGAGCAGTTACAGAAAGGATCAAAACTGTGTCCAATGTATTCCAATGGTATTTGGGGCTCTAGTTTACACCACAGCATTCAGTTCCAGAGCATGTGGAAAAACTGCAGCATGCCCTATTTTTTCTGCTCGGGAACGCACCAAAATGCATGCAAATGCATAAAAACGCATGCAAATGCCATGGAACGCACTGAAAGCCCATTTAGGCTAAACAAATTTTTTTAAACGGGCTGGAACGCAGCAAAAATGCAGCAAAACACAATGCCCTACATGTGCAGAAACTCATGCAGATCTGGTCTGGATTTGGTGTGAACAATCCCTTAGGCAACATTTTATCAGCTCAGGTGTATGATGCATATTACTGACCCCCATGGCTTTCTAGTAGCTAGTGCTGGATTTTAGACATGTGTGTTTTCATAATGTGCCTTTAACCATGCTAAAGCTCAAAATGCATTTAATTTGAATTTATTTTCCACTTCAGTGGATTTTAACCTGGTGTTACAAGCTTATATTTTTAGGGGAGTATATAGAGGAAGATAGTAAGTCACTGTCATTTATTGTCATGATAAAATACATTGCTGCCCACAGACTGTTAAAAAGAGTATATAAAATGCTGTAAACATACACTGAGAAATTTGAGATCTGCAGTAAAAAAACCATTGTTCGCACTTCACCGCCCGACTCAAAATACCATCTGCGGTTGTTTCTCTGGATCCAAGCGGGAATATTCCTCACTATTCTTTAATTTTTTTCTGTTTTTAAAAGATTGGGAGATTGTGCACAGTACGTACTGTCTTGTCTTTACATTTAAAAAAATATCACCGGCAATGGTATTACTGTAACTCCAAAAATCATATCTTATTTTCCTCTATAATGTATGGCCAAATTATTTGTATTGTGCTTCTAACCAGTCCAGACCTCACTCTTCCCCTTGCAGTCATAGACTATAGGTACAGTAATGGCCAAAGGAAGAAAGTGACAATTATTCAGTATGAATATTAGAAAAGTCCTTTGGGTTTTTGATTAGGCGCTGAGGCTGATAATACCATTGGGAGAGTCTGAGAATAGAATTTTATCTTTTTTATTACAAGACGGACCAACGAACCTCCCACTGTTTCAAACCCAAAACAAACTAGAGGAACTCTGAGCTGAGTAGGAAACACCTTGGCATCCCCAGAAATATATTGTATCAAGTATGGGGCCAGGCATAGGGAAGTATGAGGAGGCTGGTTTCCTTTGAAATTCCATTGAAAGAGTGAATGGAGGATGAGTATAGTAAGCCTCTCCATCATGCTACCCTACCCTATTACGTGGCCTTGGGCCACCATGGCAAGAGACTATGCACACATGGAGCAGAAATTATTCATTTCAAAGGAAAACCATTTCTTTGCCATTGCTCCACCCAAAGCAAAACCTTTAAGGTACACTCTTCTTCAAAGTCGCCAAAGAAAATCATAGTTTTACCTGATTCTTGCAAGTGGACATTGAATGGACAAGTCTCAATATGTGTACCCTGTACAAATGAAGGAAAATATTGATACAGTGTAATAAAAATGTTTTATCTGCAGTCGTGCCCTAGTCATAACTAATTTTACATCTGCCTTTTCAAGTGCTTAAAGAGAAAAGATAATTTGGTGCCTTCTAAATATATCTTGCTACGCTCTTGTGGAGCTCAGCAGTGAATTGAAATGACTCGGAGCAGTAATTATTAATATTTGGAGTAATAAAACATGTCATTTTACAGCATGGAGATCTGAGCTTAATTTGTGGATATGTCTGATGGAGTGTCAGAGCAATTAGGAGATATACTTATACTGGTTAACAATAGCATGGCATGTTCTCATGCTAATCTCTGTGCCTGGCAGGATTATACATTTCAGGAGGGAACAAAGTTAGTCTCGTTCCACAAAAGTCACAATGGTAATCTGAGGCCCCTACAACTATATGGACTGGCCTTTATCAAATGGGGTGCCTTCTAGCTTCCTCAGGGGTGCCTTGAAATGTTCACCTAGCGTCGTTCCTTTCCACCATGCACCACCAGCACCATGGAAGCAAATTACACTAATCCATTGAGGGTAGGATCTATTCAGAGAAGGACAGATGTTTGATTCCAGCCAGGTCTGATCTGCCTCCTGCTCTCTGTCTAATGTTGAGGGGGCTCCTGATTTGAAGGGGAAACTCTGAAATGAAAGGGGGACTCCTCTTGTGAAGGGGCGATTTCTGATGTGTTGGGGACAACGTCTGATGTGAAGAGGCTTCTGATGTAAAGGGGTGACTTCTGATGTGAAGGGGCTTCTGAAAGGGGGGCTCCTAGTGTGAGAAGGGGTAACTCTGATGTAAAGGGGGCTCCTCATGTATAGGTGGACTCTGATCAGAAAAGGCAGGTTCTGATGTGATGGAGGAAGTCCACTTTTTTCTTGAGATTTTGCTTATTGTTATAGGGTGCCCTGACTAAAAACAGGTTGAGAAACACTGATGTCAGGGCTCAGGCATACAACAACTACTGTTAGCCTTCCTGTAAAATGTTAGGCAGGGATCCATGATAGCTCATTATTAATGTGTACAGGTATTCCTCACTTAACGACCGAGTTCCGTTCCTACGACCAGGTCGTTAAACGGATTGGTCGTTAAGTGAGGAACTCTATACAGTACTGTACTGCATTAGTACAGTACTGTATAGCGTTGCCGATGTACAGTAACGAACAGTGTACTGTACATCAGGCAATGAAAATACTTACCAGGACCCGCAATGAAGATCGGAGGACACCACTTCCGCCGGCGACACGGCGCACTGACGCTGACGCGCAAGGTCGATCGGCGCTCCGTCGTAAGTGCAAGTGGTCGCAAAACAGGTAAGTCGGTAAGTGAGGAACATCTGTATGTAAAACCTTAACAATGAACTTCTCTTACTTCCATTTTAGACAGATATACAATTTAAATTGTTTTGTTATATCTGTTTGGTAAATGCAATAACTGTTGCATTGAGAAGATAACTGTTGAGAATGGCAGATATTTTGCCTTAAGCTCTACGCAGACATCTTGAAAAGAAAAAGTCAATTACAAGAGCATGTTCTTTGAATTTTTGGAAGCTTTAGAAAACCAGGATAAAAGGGTAAAATTATTTACAATAATATTATATAATAATCTATGTGTGTGTTTATTGCTTTATGTTGGCCTATACACAGCTATTTGCATGCGGTAAGGCACATTGGTCGATTGGTTAAAGCAGGAAGGCTTACCCAGGTTTATGTGATTTTAACAGTGCATCAAAAAAAAGGCAAGCAGAGGGCAAAATACTAGTCAGTATTATTTCCTATTGTTTCCTAACAGCTGATCTTTCTCCCATTACTGACTTGCCATGGCTTGTTCTACACTGTGCGGAGGTGGCCATCTTGGTAGAGGAATAAGGCTTGGCATCCTCATGTCATAGCTGCCCCTTGATTATTGGTAATTTAAAGACTGGTGGGGGAATATTCAAGAAGCAGCAGGAGAGGTAAAGGAAGTTCAGATCCACAGGATGGGTGAAGCAGAAGCAGGGAGACCCTTGCACTGCAGGTCCAGAGGTACATCTTCCTCTTTGGATTATATGTCTCTACTTTGACACACTGGGTAACAGACCTGACAAATGGACTACTGGCCCTAAAACAACCTTCACAACCACTTCACTTTAATTTGGAAGTTGGAGGAACCTGGAAGCCACAATGAATACTGTGGTGTGTGTGTATGTGTGTGAGTGATTTATTGCCGGTCCTGAGGTTCTGGACACATTACAAATTCCCTAAGCTTCAGACCACAGCACAGGGGGGTCTCCTGAACTGAATCTGAGCCAAAGATTAGCATGGTTTTCTCCCCTTCTATAGGAGTGTATTTTATTCTTTCCTACGATATAATAAAGGTATTACACTATTGGCACGCTGTTTTATGTTTTTCAAGATGTCATGCTGAATTCCCATGCCCTGTTTCAATTGAGAGCAGCAAGACAATTGTGAAAATAGACTATTTGCAAGAGAATCTGAATAGTTTTTGTGCTCAGAAAAAAACCCCTCTTTTTATTCATTAATTTACTAGTACATTTATATTCTGAGCTTGATACGATATGTTTGTTCCTAGAAATCAGCATTTTTCTCTTCAATCAGTGTATCGCATGTAATCTTGTACCAACCAGCAAAGCACACAATAGCCGCCAATCATACATGGAACAAAGTGTTACATAATATCTCCTCTCAGCAATAAAAAGACTCGTTTTAACAGCTTGACATTTCTTTACATTGTTTCAGAAGATGGAAAAGGAAGAGAGATAAATAAACAGTAAATGTACTGTTGTATTAAGAGCATCCAAGCACAATGATGTATATTTCAAAATGCAGTTAATGGAGATCTCACATTTACTCACAGCTATACATGAATATTTTGTAAGAATTGTACCACAGTGGGAGGGGGTGCATAGTAAATGTATAATGCAAACATCTAAACATTCCATTGTTCAGGATATCAAGAAAATCAGGATATTATGACCCTTGAAAAGCAATTATCCACACCATACCCTAACCTTGACTGCAATCCATAGGTTAACTTAAGCCGTAGGTCTTAGGCTAATGATCACAAGCCAATCAGTGTGGTTCTCAATGACATGATCCCCATAACAGCTCATTATGGTGATCACTTGCAGATCAGAGGTTTGTTTAAACTGAAAGGATTAGAGGACCCTGCTTGTGAGAGCTTACAATCTACAAGAGGGGCAAATGATACAGAAGGTAATAATTGTGAGGGATGAGCTGATTGAAGGAGTAGATGCACAGTTTTTAAGAGCAGGTGGGGTAGGCTTCCCTGAAGAGGTAAGTTTTCAGGGATCACTTAAAGGCACATCGATTGGACATAGCTGGATAGGTTGTGGTAGGGTGTTCCAGAGGATGGCAGAGGCTCTGGAGATAGTACTGGTGGCAAGCATGAGATGGATCTGATGCGGGAGCTAAAGAGCAGGAAGTCTTGGGAGGAGTAGGGAGGACGGTTTCGGTGATACTTTAAAATGAGTTTGGAGATGTAGCCAGGGGCAGAGTTGTGGATGGGTTTGTATGTTGTTGTTAGTATTTTGAAAAAAAATTTTAGATACATTTTATTAAGGGTTTTGTTCTTTATGTACAAAGACAACAACTATACAAATTAAAAATAAAACCGTTCCAAATCGTGAAACAGTAACATAAGGGCACATAAAAAAATACTGAATGAGCCAGAGCCATAAAGTAAACAATGTCGTGCCTTGCTGGTTGCACTGAGCGTCTAAAGTATTTTGAATTTTATGTGTTGAGTATTATTGGGAACCAGTGCAGAGATTGTCCGAGAGGGGTGGTGGCCACTGAGTGGTTGGTGAGGTGGTTGAGTCTGGCAGCAGCATTCATGATAGACTGAAGGGGAATTGCCTGTGTAGTGGTAGGCCAAGAGAAGGGAGTTACAGTAGTCGAGGCGAGAGATGACAAGACTGACTGAGTTAGTAGCTTTGTTGTGTCATTTGTTAAGAAGGGATGAAGTTTGGAAATGTTACTGCACTACAATTATTATTTCCATTTTATCCTGTTTAGCGGTGTCTTGACAATTGGTATTTCAAGATCAATCTATTTAGAAGTGAAGGCATTTGTGTTTGTATTCTATACCAGGCTGCAGAATAAAGCCATAGTTTGTTGGCACTCACAGGATTTCCTGTGAAACTGTAAATGTGGTTTCAGCTATTATATTTTGTCTAGTGCAGATAAAAGCTGGAAGGTATCCAGTCACTGTCACTCCCACTAAACACTTATTGTGCCAAATGTGCACATTTTCTAATATTTAAGCATACAATCTTGGAATAACATACAATATGTCCTGCAAATCTATCAACAATGGTTTGTGATCCACAGCCTTTCATTTTGCCATGATCCTCCATTTATTGTATTTGCAAATAGTAATTTTTCTCTGCCAAAAAATAAAAATATTCAGGTTAACAACATTTTCTGCAAGTACATGTATCTTGCCCAAATTCCAGTTTCCTTATCACTTCCTCTGAGCTCAGAAAAGATGCAAACATCCTTTCTTGTGTAGACTGGTCCCATCAATCCACTATGTAATAGAAATGAAAAAAGCAAACGTATTTGAAGTCCAGCCTGGGTGATAACCATGGCTCCCTCCAGAGCTATATGACATGTATTTATATAGCACCCATGATTTACGTAGCACTTTACATACTGTACATTCACATGAGTCTCTGTCCTCAAGTTGCTTACAATCTAAGGTCCCTATTGCACACAAATACAGGGGCCGATTTAGACAGGATCCAATTAACCTTCCAGAATGTCTTTGTAGTGTGGAAGGAAACCGGAGTACCCGGAGGAAACCCACGCAAGCACAGGGAAAATATGCAAACTTCTTGCACATAGTGTCCTGACCTGACCCAATCAAATTTTTACTTTGTAAGTCCAATTATATCCAAATTGTATTAGTTAAACGTGATTTATCTGTATAATTCAGGATGCTCTGTTTGCTTTATCTAAAACCTTTTATGTCTACACATTGAGTGGCATATCTATATCTACTCTACTTGAGGCTGACAAAGATGCAGGTAGAAACCCGTATCAACTTCCTGGACTAAGCTATGGTCAAACTGCCTTGTTCCTCAGGTATAACAAGTGAGCTAATTGAAATAAAACATATTATCCCTAGCAACCAAATGGCTGTCATTTTTGCCATTGCAGATTCAAAGTATGGATGATTGTATTGCCTTTATTTGTATGGCTTCCCAGCCTGGTTATGTGGGGAAGCCCTTCCTGGCATAGTAGGCAAGGAAGGAAAGCATACCAATGTCAGTTCTAATACACAGTCATGTCAGTAATCCTTTCATATTCTTCCATCACATACAACAGGAACTTATTCTAAAATAGTTTAATCTGAAAAAAAGTATTTTATTGACATTCATTTATTTCTGTAGGATTCCACAAGGGAACACTCAAGAAGTTATTTATGTAGAAAGCAATGGTGCAGTCATCTGCGGGGGACTTGGTGCCTTTGCTTGCTGCTATTGTGTGTAATGTTACAGCTGGCCTTATTATAAGACAGAATTACAGCTAATTCCCCTGGAGGAAATATTATCATAATCAGGGAAGAACAAATGAAAAGGGAAACAAAACATAATATGATTTTGCAGGACAATTCCAGCTTTTAGGGTGAGTCATTGATTCAAATTTGAAGGCACTGTAGGCGGTTGTAAGCATTTCCTTGTACAATATGATTGATATGGTTGTGTTTATTACAGATGTCCCCAGTTTGATGGATCTTTAGTAAAAAAAAAACAGTGACCCTAAAACAAAAAAAGAGTGCTTCACCTTAAAAGCTTTTATAGCTTTTAGAAAAATTTAAATATTTGATATTTATGTAACCTCAGCATGCATAGACCCATATTTACATTAAGACACCAGTGGGCTAGTATCTAGGTTAATGGTCCCCAAACTGCAGTCCATGGGCCGGGGGCGGTCCTTTGGTTGCCTTTATCTAGGCCTTGGGGCACTATTTCTCCCACTGACACGTTGGGCGCTATTTTATCCACTGAGACAAACAATGGGGCATAATTCCTCCCACTAACACCAATGATTCCTACCATTGAAACCAACGATGGGCACAATTTCCCCCACTCTGACCATTGATGGGTCACAATTCCTCCCCCTGACACCATTAATGGGGCATTATTCCTCCAAATTATTTTAATCATGGGGCACTATTCCTCTCATTGCTACCAATGATGGGGCACTATTCCTCCCATTGACACTAACAATGAGACATTATTCCTCCTCCCACTGACCACAGGAGTTAGGTAATTGATTTACTCTTGCTGGCCACCAACTCTAGGGAATGTTTACTCCCACTTACTACAGAGCTTGAGGCTTTTTCTACTTCCACTGGCCACAGTCCTGTCCTCCTATACCCTGGAGGACATTGAACTGGCCCCTTGTTTAAAAATGATTGGGACTGCTGGTCTAGGACTTCAGGTTAAGAAGGGACCGCACCAAAGTACAACATTTACTGTTCGTGATTTATTTATTTTTTTTTCTCTTTGTCCATCTTTTGGATACTTGTGGGTAACTTGTGCAACAGAATTGAAGGAGAGGTGATTTAAGGACTGCTGAGAGTAGTTACATGGCTACTTGCAGCTCAAGTAATGTGCAGCCATCTCCTTTGTTTCATGGGCTATATATAAAACCAGAAGTTTGATACCTGAGGAAATTTATACTAATTTTTTACCTCCAATTGTGTTACCTCCAATAAGATTTGTCTGGAATGCATCTTTAACATTGATTTAGGAATTTACTTAAAAACAAAGTCCCAGTCTTCCCATTTCTAAACATAGACCCGGTAAACTGTGTAACATTTAACTTAGGGCCTTGACACCCGTCCGTTCTTCTGCTCTATTTGAATGGGCTGCCAATGCACCAGAATGGACAAAAGAACTTAAAAGCACAATTTTTCCCATGCAGTGCACTACAATGTATGGTAGTGCAATATCTTGCTTTGTGATGTGCTTCAGTGCATGTGCGTGGTAGTTGTTGGGGTTCCACTGACAATGCATGGCAGCACAACGCACTAACTCGTGTATGATGCATAAACTGGTGTACATGGGCCTTTTCACAGGATATCAGGTTGCTTTGGCAGTCGATAGAGTGGGTAGAAAGAAAGTAAAAGCTGCCTGCAATGCCTTCCATAAAGAGGACCTGTTGCTTTGGCCAGTATGAGAAAGTACAGGTCCACTTTAAAATGCCTGTCTGTGACCTCATGTTACTGTAACAAATTGACATTAACCACAGACTCCCATGTAACAGCAATTGGACTCTGGACAATTTCATTAAATGTATTGAACATTCTTTTAATGGTTACATTCACTAACAAGTTGTTCAGGCTAGACTGTAACCAGGACTTTCTTTATTGTGGGTCCCCATTTTAACCATGTTGTCTAAAATATATTGCTGTACATTTTTTAAAGCAAAATGCAGACATAGATACATAAGTTATATTTCTGATGCTGCATTTTGTAATGCATTATGTGTTGTGAGTTTAATTTCCCTTCAATTCTCTTCAATTCTCACACTATATGGAAATATAAAAGTATAAAAGAACTGAAATAGCAGAGTGTATCTCTCTCTCTCTTTGCACGAGTGCCGTTTTGGAAGTTAACGCTTTGTCATCTTCCTTGTAGATGTAGTACTTGTGTAATATATTTGCTGACCATTCAGAGCCAACCTTCCTAATGAATTACATTGCAGCAAATTATCAGTAGGGGCACTCTAGCCAGTGTGCATACCATCAATGACTTACAGACTGAAGCTATTAATAGAGATGTCTGCAGCTCCAGTCTGTGCCAAGTACAGCTATAACTAATTAAGATGTGGATAGACAAGGTTGGTGTTATGATTGCACTGCAGCTACATAAGCCCTTAATAAAACCTGTGTCTTGTTCATCTAGCTGAAAATCTATTTTTGGGTGCCATAGTTTAGAGTACAGATTATTTCTGGAAATGTAACAACTTTAAAATCCCCAAATCAGATAAGGACCATGACAGTAAAATGATGTACTTAGCGGAATGAACTTGACATTCCACTGCAGCTTTATTACAAAAGTTAAGTATTGCCAGACTATCCATTATTCCTAATTCTGATATAACATGTTTGCGACTTGGATCTCTGAGCTATACAGATCAAATGAGGAATCAGGAAAGGACTAGAGTGGGGGACAAGGGGGCATTTTCTCCCTAATTTGCTCAGATTATGTTCAATTGTGACAGAGTCACAGGTGCTCAAAAATGACTCTGCATACTGGCATGGTTTCAATGGGAAATTAAGAGCACTTAGATGCCAATTGCAGCAGCTTTTTGTGGACCCTCTATAGGGTGCCATTGAGTCAACCCTCACTCAATATTAAGAGTTGAGGGATAGGATAAAGGAATGCTGAAGGGTTTGATTATACTTCAGTGGATACTACTTTATTGTCACTTTTCTAACTATATCAATATTTCTAAATGGACATGTTATATAGTCTGATAACCAACATATTAGGGTACACAGCAAAATCCAAATTTGATAGAGATCAGAGATGATGCATATTCTCTTTAGAAGTAATGAGTCTCACCCCCCTCTTGGGCATTGTGGCATATGTATGTGTAATATTAAACTGATTGTCATTTTCTTTTACATTTGGGTAGACCCTTGCTATGAATGTAGTTGTATTGTATCAGGATTTATGCAATAAGACTAGATTTAGGGTTCTGACTTAAAAAACCACAAGATGTGTATTCCTTCAACTGCTCTGCTAACCTTTTTATGACATGCATTAAGGCTTGTTAAAGGTTCTACTAAAGGTTTCATAGCAATTTTACAATGGCTTATTTGCCATTAAAGGGTTTTGCAAGTCCTGCTGTGAGCAGGATATATATGCCCAGTAGAAGTTTGTTTATTTAATTAGATCTGCTGGAACTGGTGGTATCTAGTGTGTGGGTGTTCAATCTTGCCTGTGGATTTAAAAAGTTGTCGCCCCTTATCTGAGCACAAATAATAGATTTAAATCTAAAGGATTTGTCCCAGACATGAATTTTGGAGTAATGACACCCTACTTCCCTATTCTTACTCAGTTTGGGGGTTCACCAGACCCCAATAGTGTCACACCTGGGTCTGTGGTGACCTGAAATCGGCCCTTACTGATTATACAGCTGTGCAAAGGTCCTTTTATTTGGGAGCTAACAGAGGCTCGGAGCTCCTCCCTCCACAGGAGACCACCATGCTGTAAGAAGTAGCTGAATGTGTAAACAGACATGAGGAGAGAGTCTGCCCTGGCCTGTATTGAGCAGGCCATGCAGAGACAGTAACTTTATGTTGTTTGGTGTGATAATGAGAACCCCCTGAGAGAAACCCTTCTGTACAATAACTTTTTGTTGTTGAATAAAATTGGACAGAAAGCACCAGGGGGGAGGGTGAATACTTTTGCAAGGCACTGTATATATATTGCAAGGTTTTAGCTTCAAGTGCAGCCAGGGCCGGATTAATATCATCATGGGCCTGGGGCTTTTGGGTTGGATGGGAAGCAGTGGCGTCAGCTCTCCTCTCACGGGACCTAATATGCCTGATTAGAGAGCCATCAATGCCTCTGCCTGATTGTGTTCAGCCCAGCCGGCCCAGATTGCTGAGGCATACTGAGGCGATTCGGGCTGTCTGATCCTATTTTCAGTGGTGGGCCTGGAGCTAGTGCTTTAGTAGCCCCTATGTTAATCTGGCCCTGAGTGCAACTGTAATTGCAGCAAACGGTGGCTCTACTAAGTACTGACTTTTGGGGGAGTGAAAACTTTTGCACACTCAGGAGTTCTGTTTTTTTAATTATTTTGTCATCTTAATTATTGGTTGTATCACAATAAAAAATGTTGGCACCTACAAAATGGCAGGCATGTTGTGTGCATCACATGGCACAAACCCCCAAATAAATATATTTTAATTTCAGGTTGTAATGCAATGAACCTGAAACAGTGATTATGTAGCTTATCCTGTATCCACTGATTATGTTGAATTAACCTTCATGAGAACTAATACTGAACGCTGTCAAGTATTCTTTTCCTTGGGACTTTTTATTGGTACTTTTATTATATACACTATATTGCCAAAAGTATTGAGACACCCCTCCAAATCATTGGATTCAGGTGTTCTGTGAAATTTCCTTGCTATTAAATATTCCACGGTCAACTGTTAGTGATATTATAGCAAAGTGGAAGCAACTGGGAACAACAGCAACTCAGCCACAAAGTGGTAGGCAACGTAAAATGACAGAGTGGGGTCAGTGCATGCTGAAGCGCACATTGAGCAGAATTCGCTAACTGTCTGCAGAGTCAATAGCTACAGACCTCCAAACTTCATGTGGCCTTCAGATTGGCACAACAACAGTGCATAGAGAGCTTCATGGAATGGGTTTCCATGGCGGAGCAGCTGCATCCAAGCCTTACATCACCAAGTGCAATGCAAAGCGACGGATACAGTGGTGTAAAGCACACCGCCACTGGACTTTAGAGAAGTGGAGACGTGTTCTCTGGAGTGACGAATCACCCGTCTCTGTCTTGCAATCCGATGGACGTGTCTGGGTTTGGCGGTACTTGCCTGATTCATTGTGCCAAGTGTAAAGTTTGGTGGTGGGGAGATTATAGTGTGGGGCTGTTTTTTAGGGGTTGGACTTGGCCACTTAGTTCCAGTGAAGGGAACACTTAAGGCATACCAAGACATTTTGGACAATTTCATGCTCCTAACTTTGTGGGAACAGTTTGGGGATGGCCCCTTCCTGTCCCAACATGATTGTACACCATTGCACAAACAAGGTCCATAAAGACATGGATGAGCGAGTTTGGGGTAGAGGAACTTGACTGGCCTGCACAGAGTCCTGACCTCAACCTGATAGAGCACCTTTGGGATGAATTAAAGGGGACACTGCGAGCCAGGCCTTCTCATCCAACATCAGTACCTGACCTCACAAATGCGCTTCTGGAAGAATGGTCAAACAATCCCATAGTCTCACTCCTAAACCTTGTGGACGCCTTCCCAGAAGAGTTGAAGCTAATATAGCTGCAAAGGGTGGGGCAACTCAATATTGAACCCTACGGACTAAGACTGGGATGCCATTAAAGTTCATGTGCATGTAAAGGTGGGCGTCCCAATACTTTTGGCAATATAGTGTACATATGTATACAGGTGAAACTCGAATAATTAGAATATCGTGCAAAGTTAATTTATTTCACTAATGCAACTTAAAAGGTGAAACTAATATATGAGATAGACTCATTACATGCAAAGCAAGATAATTCAAGCCGTGATTTGTCATAATTGTGATGATTATGGCTTACAGCTCATGAAAACCCCAAGAACCCCAAATCCACAACCTCAAAAAAGTAGATTATTACATGCAATCAATAAAACAAGGATTGTACATAGAACAATATCGGACCCCTGAAAAGTACAAGCATGCATATGTACTCAGTACTTGGTTTGGGCCCCTTTTGCAGCACTTACTGCAACTACTTTTGCACGATATTCTAATTATTCGAGTTTCACCTGTATATATAAGGGTGATACTTTTCGAGTACCAATGCAGATACTTGCCATTTTCACGAGAACTACCAGGGTTGCAGCGGTTGCTGCTGGGACCTGGCTCTGGCACTCCACCACTGTCCTGAAATCATTAGTCTGTATTGTTTTAGAAAAACTGTCACATGACAATAAACAAAAATGTACCAGTACATGTACCGGCAAAACTGGTATCTGTGCATCCCTTTATTTATATTTATAAAAACAAAATCATACATTAAAACAGAGATTTACAAATCCCAGGAGCTCTGTGTGCTCCTTACAAATGACAGCTGCCTCCTAACTTTTGAACTTTTCTCTAATCTAGTCTTGGAGCTCGAAAAGTATCGGTACATGTACTTGTACTTGTACCGAGTACTGTACTTGGTATCGGTGCATCCCTAATATATATATACCAAACCAAAGTCAATTTGTGGCTTGTCTGTGGTTTGGGTCTTCTATCTTGAAAATGCTTCCAGTACTTCTCGGAATCTTGTGTATGACAATGTCATTTGGCTGGATGGCTCAATACAAAGCTGTTAGTATGGTATTTGCTGCAGCTGTTGGTGCATAGAAGATCATCAGAACGTGGCTCAATGTCTTTTTCATTCTGGCTGGCAGTCACTGCTTGCATGCTAACCCCAAGAGACAACTCTCCCTCGCAACATGGCATTCTGCTTAGGACACAGATCACAGGGGACATATCTATATAACTATCTATTGTTTCAAGTAGTTTATTAGGTTAGGTACCTTCAGTATGATATATGTAAATGTCAGATGTGAGTTTTCCATGTTCTTGAATGTACAACAGTCATAAATATGGATCATGAATCATTAAAACATTGTGTTTCAATTATGCTACACCACTATTAGTTCCTGTAGGATGTTTAAATGTATAAGACAACTGTAATCATTTAGATGTTATAACTTTGACAAGCTGTCAAACTTACACAGTCCAACTACACACTGACTCTGTATGTTATGGGAATCTTGCACAACCCCATCCTGCTTCCCCCTTTCTTCAACAAAGTTCACTCTGATAAACTGATATGAACATGTTATACATATACATGTGCTAAAGGCTTAGTTTACCTTTCTGACCATGTTTGATGTTACACTCATATTCAGGAGATAACATGAAACATGGTCACATTGTAACCCCTCTAATCCCCTACTACCCTCACCCCCATTATCTGAATTGTGGGGTTCTGTGATTTTTTGAAAATGATGTGCATGGCCCGGCCCATAAACAGCAACCGTGGCAAAAGGACTTCTCAGCGGATGGAATACAAGTGCAGTGACGTCACCACATTTGTAGTCCATTCATTCTTCCTCCCGTTCTTGTTACTGAATGTCCGTAACTTGGTACTGTCATGGTCGGGAGGAAGAGTCTGCAGGAGCCAGAGCATTGCATCTGCCATCCACTGATCGTGGTTGAAATTCTATAGTGGCTACAGTGCAAAAAATAATAAATGCACTTTTTTTTCTTTTATGAATATGTGTGCATGTATTAATTTTTACAGAGGCAGACCTTTAAATGCTGTTATGAATGATACAAGGAGTAGAGGTAACGATACACAGGTTGCTTTTTCATCCTAGACCAATGATCCAAGTGATCAATGATCATTGCCACAAATTGTTGGTTATCACAGTTTTCTAGATCAACAAATTCAGATCTTACTTACCTGCACAGGAAAACACTCTGCTACTTGCTACAAATATTTTGCTCATGAATTATACTTACTAGTCTAAGGTGCTGGAAAACTCTTATTACCAGTGTTGCTTATTTTCAGTACATTGGCAGCCTAACATAGTATAATACATGCTTAAGGTATATCTCTAGCCAAAGTTGTGTTTATTATTTTCAATTTAAATATAGTGGGGAAGGTGAAGGACCCCTGGCAGGTTTTTGTTGTGTCCCCACTGGGGTCATTTACCCTTTATGTTGGTCCTTGTGATCATTACAACTGCAACTAATGTGAGGGGTAATGTTCCAATGGGGACACCAATTCTGGTGAAAACGGTTTCAGAGACACAGACAACAAAAACAAAAACCTGATTGGATATCCATCCATCCTCTACTACATAGAGAAAAGTTCTGGCTAGAGATACACTTAACTTGCATGTTTTCTCATTCCATTCTTCTTTGCTGATGTTTTCCCCCCTGATGTGTCTTCCATTGAAATCAGCAGAGATACACTTATTGTTTGTTGACGCATGCATCAGGAATCCACTTATGTGCATCATATATTTACGGCCCAGACTGCTGAGGCGTCGACCTGTGTCATGATGTGTGTTTATGTGCATCTTAATGCATGTATTGACGTGCATCTTAATACATGGGGGTGAAAAATGAAGTGCAGCCTAATGTATGCATTGGAACGTATGATGTTTTTCCATTTTTTTTTATGGAAAACACATAAAGTAAAAAAGCGTAGCTGTAAATTGCCGCTTAAGGTAATAGAGTGAAATTCATCAGAAAGAAGGGGACTGGAGGCAGCACTATATGACACTGATTCAGTTGCAATTTCAGTCTTACGGGCCTAGCCATAGAGATATCCCTCTACAACTAAACTCTTTAGGGGGGGGACGCATCAGAGAGGAACGGACTAAAAGTGGGACTGTATGGCACTGGCTGAGTTGCAATTAAGTTGGTTCTAGGAAAGTGACATCATCGGTGTGCAGCCGTTCTTCATTTTGGGATCTCGGCACACTGGAGCAAAGGAGTGCTCTGAATGCAGCCACCATATATTCCTCTGGTTGAATGAATGGCAGTTGTGGTTGAGCAGTGTGAAGTTGGGAGTTTGACCACAATCATTCTTAGTTAATACTCTTTATCCCTAGTACAGGCATACTTTAAAGGAGAACTATGAGGCGAGTGCTTTCCACTCACCTCATAGTTCTAGCCGACCTTAGGGTTAGGGTTCCTGACAATGAGACTGTCACAGGTCGGCTCAGTAGGTCGAGAGGTGAGCGAACACATACCGGCGTTCGCTCACCTCTCGATCCTGTCACGGTTCTCTGCTTACTGGCGGAACAGACGGGGAGGGGGCGGGTACAGCTGGCTCTGCCTCTAGATAGGCAGAGCCAGCTGTCAGTCACGCAGCTGGGCGGATCCCAGCACAATTGTCGGGATCTGCTTCAGCTGCGGCGTCTCAGTATACCGCAAGCTACAGCTCGCGGTATACTGAGCCTAGGGTGATGGGAGGACGCTAGTTTGTGTCCTCCCGTTACCCTAAGGAGAACTATGGGGGAAAGCCTTAACCCCATAGTTCTCCTTTTAAGGTTTTCTTTGGTAAGGACAGAGTAATAAATCAGAACTGATGCCTGCACTGGCTGGAGAAAACTGAAGACTGATGCTAGGTTCACAACTAGGCAATTGAGCTGCTTTTCCACGGTTGCCGTGCGTTTTTGTTTGCACAATCTCGCTTTGTAAACTGTGCGGTTGTCACATGATTTTTAATGCATAGAGATGTCTTTGGGACCCAAACCACATGACAACCACCCGAAAATAGCTCCTGCACCTTTTTGCGCGACAGGCGATTTCTACCGCGCGATAAATCACGAAGGTCTGAACAGCTTCCATAGACTTGAATGTAAATCTCTGTTTTGTGCGATATGGCGCAGCTAAATCCGCACGATATATCGCCTAAGTGTGAACCTAGCCTAATTAGTCACTTTTACTTTGCAAACACCTTTGTAAATAGCCCAACTAGCTTTGAGCTGCAAATTGAATCATCAAATATATCGAGAGGCTTATTCACCAGTCTAATGTCTGTCCACATTATCTTTTATCTACCCTATGTGGTCCTCTTATAGAAACTCAAACCCTCACTTAATCCTATGCGGGAATCTTGACATTCTTAACATGGATATAATGCTTGGCTAAATATAACAAAAACCAAACAGTCACAGCTGGCTAAGAGGAAGTCAGCAGCTTTCCCTTTGTATCACTTTCAATGGACGGTGTAATCACTTATGGCTGTGTACTTATGTCCGTGGCTGTGTTTATTGTAAACTGTGACACTGATTATATCATAACTAGCAATCTTGTTTAGCAATGCGCATTGAAGCTGATAATCCATTCAGATACACTTTGGGCGGGGGGCTTAGATCTTGTTGGCACTATAACATTATTGGATGAATGTGAAACTAATCCACAGATTAAACGGTGTTGTGTGTCTGACCATATGCTGGAAAAGTCGTAGCAAATGAGTGCAAAACAATCCTTGCCTTTATGATCCTGTAATAGTCAATGGTGGCTGGTGTTCTGTGTGTTCTTTACAGGGATCCTGGGTTGCACTTATATGTTAAGATCATGCTGGCTGTATGATATGTCTTGGGATCCTTGACAGCTGTAACCATACACACGCATTACCAATCTCATCTTATACAGAGGGCAAAAGGAATGGTACAAATTAATGATTACATACACCAATCAGCCATAACATTATGACCACTGGGAGGTGAAGTGAATAACATTGATTATCTCTATTTTATTCAAAAGCACCACATTTAAAAGCGCCACATCTTAAGAGTTTATTATCCTTGCTTGTCCAGTTGCTTGCAGCCTCTCTTGTTTGCACTGTCTCTAATGCTGTCTCTTTGACACCCTCTTATGACCAAACCCTTGAAAACATCTTCATTCTGCAACCCCTGGCAAAACACCTGACAAAACTCCTGGGAAATTCCTGTCTCAGAGTGATGATGCAAACACCAGTACACACTAGCCTTTGTGTGTGTTCTGATCTTCCAAGTGCTCTGCAGTTGTTCCTGTTCTCTGTGTATGACCCTGGCTCTGGCTAACTGATCTCCTAGATCCTGACTCCGACTTTTGTTTCCATTCATTCTTCTCTCAGTGTTCCCTGACCTGGTTTGGCTGACTACCCGCTTTGGCATCTGGCCTCTGGCTTGGCATTGACAACATCCTGGACCTCCTCCATCGTTTTTTGCCATTTTTGTTTATTGTTACTTTCAATATACTTCTTTTATTTTACACTGCACTTTAGTTTCTGTCTGGTTTCTTGGTTCACTAACCAGCTGAACACGTGACATAAGACACTTTATTGGTGTGACTCCTCTACAATAAGCAGTGGCAGCCCAGGCAGAGCTATACATCACCTTATATTACCTCCATATGTGGCCAGCTTTACTTTCCTTATCTAGCCAACCAATGATGCCTCATACTATATGTATGTATGTGTATTAGGGACTTTAGACTGTAAGCTCCTTGAGGGCAGGGACTGATGTGAATGTGCAGTATGTAAAGTGCTGTGTAAATTGTTGGTGCTATATAAATACTTGTAATACATAAATAAATGTGTATACATTACAAGAATGGATGAACAGAATTACTAACCCGTATGCTGGTAAACATTTGTGCATTTACTATGTATTTTTAGCTATTTGTTTGGAATTCTGCTTTAAAGTAAAATATTGCCACATTTACAGAAACCACCTATTTAGTGTAGCTTACTATTATTATACTTATTATCATCCAAGGTCTGATGCGTGCTTAGTAGTGGAGTGAAGCAACTTATGTCAACCAATCAGATTATACTTTGTCTTCCATCGAGTACAGTAGACTAAAAATCTGATCACGATTTGCTATTGATTAATGCATTTTGGGCAGGACCAGTTATAGAACCTTGGTACGCCTATTTATGTGACTTCTCATCTCTCATAATAGCATATTAAATAGAACTGAAAAAACTTTTGGGCACCTCAGAAATAGCATAATAGGTAACAAAGCTAGCAGCCAAATAGCATGTTAACATTTCTTTTCATTTTTGTAGTTGATTCTTTTGTACTGTAGCTTTGTGCGGTCCCATTTGACCCATTGTCATATGTCCCTCTTTAATGACCTTTAATAATGAAGCCTGTGAATTTATCTCTAGACAATAATAACAGGCTGCACAATTCAGGAGATTGAGCTGCAACTGATAGCATTATGGTTTTCCTGTGGCAGAGCGTGCCAGAGGAACAATGCATCCTAACCCTAAAATGATTCATTTTTCACATATACTCAAGTGCCTGTTGACAGCCTCTGGTTTCTACTTTTTCTACTTCATTTTCTTGTACTGCGTTCGATTAAACAGAATGCTAAACTCATCCTTAATGACGGCTATCGAATTTCTCTCTTTAAATGGTTTCATTCTCCTCTGCGCTTGCCGAAATTGCAAGTTTCAAGCATGAAAAGAACAGTTGCTGCCAAATGAATCAGTTATTTCAAGCCTGATAAAAGGGTAACTGTCTTTGGTACATGCTATGTAAAATAAGTGAGCAGGTTGTTGGACACTATAATACAGAAGAGTTTAAACTCTGGTTTGCTTCAACCCTGATCCAAGGCTATAGACTTGATTTATTAACCTCTTGCCGTCCGCCCGTAGTAAAAAAACGGACGGACGGCACTGCTGCATTTGCGGGTTGCCGTCTCCAGACGGCATTTATTTTCTGCTCGCGCGCGCCCCCTAGCGGGCACGCACGGGCAGAAAAGACCCGACGATTAAACACACCCGTTACCGGGTGTTTGACATATAGGCGATCAGCGGGTCCATAGTCCATTTCCGTGTATTACATCACTTCCGCATTCACCTGTCAGTCATCTGGCTGCTATAGCCAGAGAGAAGAAGCTGATAAAGCAGATCTCTGCTTCATCAGCTTCTTTTGGACCCCTAATGTCTCCATAAAGAGGACCTGCCAGTGTGCCTTTGCTATTATATAGGGGGATTGTTATCCCCCCATATAATAGCAATAACAATAAGTGCAAAAAAATAAATATAAATAAAAAAAAATAAAAGTAACATATAAAAAAGTAAAATAAAATAAAAGTCACATATAAAAAAAGGGGAAAAAACCCCCCCAAAATGTTTAACTCCCCCACCCCCACGTTTACGCGCCTATAAACGTAAATACGCGTCCGGTGCCCCAGCGCGCAAAAATTACAATTGCGCTACACATGTTACATATCGCCGCGAACGTCGCAGTGAGAGCAATCATTTTAGGGCCATCAATCACTGATAACACTAAACTGATGAGCGGTAACAGCTTTTAAAGCGTCGCCTATGGCCAATTTTGGGTATTATCGTTTTTTGAGGTTTCGCGCGCGCACGCAATTTTAAGGCTTGACATGTTTAGTGTCTTTTTACCCGACGTGACCCCATCTTTTATATTTTACCAAAAAATTGGGTAATAATAAATGTTTTATCATTTAATATAGGGGAAACTGTTTTTTTTTTTAAATTTCGGTAATTTTTCCTTAATATAGTAAAAAAATAAAACCCCCAGTGGTGAATAAATACCACCAAAAGAAAGCTCTATCTGTCCCCAAAAAAGGGTATAAAATTCATTTCAGTACAGCGCTGCATGACGGAATAAATGTCAGTTAAAGTACCGCAGCGCTGAATACTGAAAAATGGCCTGGATGGGAAGGGGGTTTAACACCGCGGATGTCAACTGGTTAAAGAAGCTTCCTTACTTTCATTATTACTGTATTTAATTCATAGGTTATTATATTATTAATATACAGTTGTGTGAAAAAATGTTGGCCCCCTTTCTGATTTTTCATTGTTTTGCACATTTGTCACACTTTAATGTTTCAGATCATCAAACAAATTTAAATATTAGTCATAACACAAGTAAACACAACAAGCAGGTTTTTAAAGGAAGGTTTTTATTATTAAAGGAAAACAAAATCCAAACCCACATGGCCCTGTGTGAAAAAGTGTTTGCCCCCTCCTGTTAAAACATAACTTAACTCTGGTTTAACAAGCCAAAATGACCGCCGCCAGCTGGAGACTCAGTCCAGGACAGTTTGTACTCTAGTGTTCAACAAATCGCTTCCATTTACTTACAGTGCAGTCTGTCCTACCCAAAATGGCCACCGCCAGCAAGAGCCCCAGTACAGGAAAGTTTATTCTCTAGTGTCTGAGAAATCTCCTTCATTTACTTGGAGTACATTCTATCCTTTCCAAAATGGACGTCACCTGCCAGAGCCTTAGTTAAGTTCAGATTGGCCTCTAGTGTATGGGAGGTAACCTAGGGGATGGTGGGAGAGGATGGCAGTGTATGAGAGGGAGATAATGGAGGAGCTGAATAGATATATTAGAGGAATCAGAAATTATATAATGAGGGGGGGAGACATTTCAGTGTCTGGGGAGAGGGATCTGATGAGCCCTCCGAGAAGGAATCTGTGCTATAGAGAGTGCCCCCAACAAAGTGCCACAGTTTCACAGTGATTGGCAGCCATGGTGAGAGGTGGATATCTTCTTAAAGCAGAACTGCACCAAAACCATTTTATTTATTTAGGAGCAGCTGGATAGATTGAACCCTTCTAGCCTGTCTTGGGTTTACTGTTCCATAGCTACCCCAAAAGCACTTACCAACCCTCCAGTGGCAACTGATAAACTGACTTCAGCACCAATGTTCTGATGCTTGATGAACTTTTATTGAATTACTTTGGAAGAAAGGGTTAGGACACAGGACACTCCTGATGTTGCAGACTCGATTTCCTAATAGTTAATGGGTCAAATCGTCAATCGTTTCCAACCGTAGTTAGGAGAGAAAAAATCGAAGGAGCAGGATGGAAAAGTTTACTCAAACAAAACTAAGATTCTTACAGTGAATGTGGTTTTCCTTTGGGAAACCCCACTCATTCCAAAATCGAATATTAAAGTCAAACAAAATTTCAAACAACATTCATCAAGTCTCTGATGATGCCATCAAATGTTCTGAGGAACTTTTTTTAATACCAGTGCATGGCCAGCGTATATATATGCTGGAAGATTTACCTCTGGGGTGCTGGGATTACAGGGAACAAGGGTCAATATAGTACACAGCGGCTGTCACCGAAAGCAGATCCTATTCTGACCAAGTTCTAAATGGGGGAGTATCCCCACTCAGAGATACCAGTCCAGAACATTATACTGGTGAAACTCGAAAAATTAGAATATCGTGCAAAAGTTCATTTATTTCACTAATGCAACTTAGCCGTCTACCAGGAGATTTTTGAGCACTTTATGCTTCCTTCCGCAGACGAGCTCTATGGGGATGCTGACTTCATTTTCCAGCAGGACGTGGCACCTGCCCACACTGCCAAAAAATTTCTGAGATTGTGGATCTGGGTTTTCATGAGCTGTAAGCCATAATCATCACAATTATGACAAATCACGGCTTGAACTATCTTGCTTTGCATGTAATGAGTCTATCTCATATATTAGTTTCACCTTTTAAGTTGCATTAGTGAAATAAATGAACTTTGCACGATATTCTAATTTTTCGAGTTTCACCTGTATATATGTGCTGACCTGAGGTACAAACTCGGGACAAACAGAGAAGTCTTAAATAAAGAACATGACCAAGGCATGTTCCCCCAGCGCCCTAGCAATCAAAGTAGTTAACAAGGTTCTGCTCAGATGTTACTTAGTACCCAGATACTGTATTTTTGGAATATCCATTGTCTCCTATAGGGAATACTGGTAAGATATCCCCTTTCTTTTTGTGCAGCTGAAGAGATGTTTTCCCCTTTCACCACTCTAACCAAGACAAAAAAGAAAGCATTGTAACTGAAGTTGCTCTTTATGTTCCATGGAACTTCATTGGTTCCTTAATAAAAGCACCCAAGGGTGAAATTAGGAGTGTTTTTTAAAGCGCTTAACATGATTAGAGGTTTACAGGCCAAAATAAACTTTCTGGAATGACTGGTATGACTTTCATTTGCAGTTTCAGTATCACTATTCTCCCTAATCTGATTGTATTTATGCTTTTGTAATGCATATAGGCACATTTTTAATATACTGCAACAATATAAAAAATATAAAACAAGACTCCTAGGTTTGTTCAAAGAAAGAATAAAATGCAGTGGAAAATGTCTTCCTTTGAATGATCAGATTGTATCACGACTGATGTTATCTTCCCATCATTTGTATTCATAAATATATTCATGCACTTGCATGGTTATTGACTTTGTAAGTAGGAATTATTATTGATTTGCTTCCATTATTCTTGCATGGACCCTCTGAAGTGGGTGCCTAGTGGGATATGCTTAGATTATAGCTTATAGCTTGCCATATGATGAGCAGTCCATTCATGGTAAACTATTGTTAACTGTGTCCAAAAGTTGCAGAGGTGGTTAGGGAATTTGAATATATCCTATTGGAGAAAATAGATATTCCAAAAGCCTTTAGTGGCATAATGGTACAAGGTGGCTTGTAGATATACTGCTATCTCTGTGCTTTGGACATTTAGATAAGACTTTGTTGAATGTAAATGTCTGAAACATGGCAGAGCGGGCAAATTTGTTGAGGCTAGGTTCACACCAAGGTGATTCAGATGCCGAGCTGTTTTCACGGGGTTGTTGTGTGTTTTTGATCGTGCGACTGTTCATTGTAAACCGCGCAATTGTTGCACGTTTTTCAATGCATAAAACTGCACGACAACCGCCCGAAAATAACTCCTGCACCTCTCCTGTGACAAACCGCAAAGCTGTGAGCAGACTTCATTGACTTCAATGCGAATCTGTGTTTTTTGCGCGATATCGCGTGACTCAAACCACGCGATAAAACGCCTAGGTGTGCACCGGCCCTAAGCACCACATCATATAACTATAGCTACAAAGTTACATTCTATTCCACCCTATAAAAAACATAAAAAATTCTCAGAGTAAACCAAAAGATTCTTAGACAGCATGATCCAACTTACTTTAACTTTATGGCCAGGTTCACAACTGGGCGTTTTACAGCGCGTTCCTACGCTCTGTAAAACGCTCAACATGTGAAAACCAATGATTGCCTATGGGCATGGTTCCCACCTGGGCGTTTTACAGCGCGTAGGAATGCTCTGCAAAACACCCTACACCCAAAGAAGTACAGGAGCTTCTTTGGGGCGTATTTGCAGCGCATATCCATTGGGATACAGCCAGGTAGCCCTTGGAAACGCGTTTTTTTTTACCACATTTAGAGTGCCCAGCTATCCTAGCAGGATGCAGTGAGGGGCAGTGACTTTCTTTTAGTTTTTGTATAGCATTTTATTTGTAAAGGCTTTTTTGCAGCTAATTTTGCTTGGGCAGTGAAGAATGGCAGGAAGTGGACCTTTTATATTTTCATGGAAGGTCTGCTTTAAGAGAAGCTGTCACCTTGTCCATTCAGGGCAAACTGACAGTGTCTTTCCAAAGGGGCCACCCTTGTACTCTCGTTGCTGGTGCTCCCTCACTGTTCTTTCCTCCACAACCCATAATAAAATCCCTAGTGTCGGCTGATGTTGGACACAAGGGGGAGGGCTGATTTATAACTTTTTTCATGACACTACCAACACTAGATAGAGCCTAGGATCCTAGGAATTTCCTATGCTACTCAGCACCATCTAGTGTTATGTCAATGGCATCGCCCAGCTATATGCTGGATGGAAGAGTTATAAATCAGCTGCTATGTTTCATGGTACTCACATATTTAGGGTGTAACGGCATGGTTGCATACAAAATCCTAAAATGCTTCTTCTGTCGAAAATTTGTAGTGCAGCTTTGCTTGGCTCTGCCCACACAGCCGCACCATCCTAGACTGGGTTTGCTGATAGTGAATGACTACATGTCCCATCTTCCACCACATTAGCGGGACTATGCTGCGCATGCTGACAATTCCCTCCTCCCTCTCCTCAATCTGTACTTTAAGCCGCACTTCCCCTAGCAGATCTATATCTCCATAAAGAAATTAGGCTAGGGGAAGGACATGACGTCCTGATTGCGGGAGCAATGCTTCGCAGGCTTCTTTGCAAAACGTAGTAAATGCACATTGACTGTTAGATCGATATTACTGCATTCACTACTTTTTTCAAAAGGTGGACTAAGCATTTAAAAGCTAAGTTCACCTTATGGACCATGTTTCATGTTACACCCACATTCAAGGTGATATGAAACATGGTCACATCGGGAATTCTCCACCCCCCTCTCCCCACTTACCTGAATCACAGGCTCCTTCTCCCCGTAGGTTGCTGCAGTATTCTGAATTTGGACAGAGCAACACACAACCACGTCATATATTCACAGATCCTTTGTCAGGATCTGTGAATGGAGGAACTACAAGTCCCGTCAGCAACTGGAGAAGAGGGACATGTACTTTGCAATGAAATACAAGTGCGGTCGCTTGAGCGCCAATTTTTCTTCAACCGTCCATGCTGCTCAATGTCTATACTGAGGTACAGACATGAACCTGAAGGAAGAGTCTGCAGGATCCAGAGTACTGCACCCACCATCTACTGATCGCGGTTGCAATGTGATACTGGCCCCAATGCAAAATAAATAAATAAATGCACATCTTTTCTTTTATGAAGAAATGCACATTTATTATTTTTTCTCAAAAAGTGGGCTTTACCTTTAATGCAGCATCACCTGAACTTTCAGAGTGGAGAAAAAACATGGGATCTTCTTGGTGATGAGTTTCTGAAGACAGCCAAGACAAAACCACCAGCGAGGGAAAGGCACGTACAGAATAAGAGTGATAATGGGTGCTATTAAAAGGAAGCAAATTACAAATATATACAAACATCCACCGAGCTCTGGATGGGTTTTGATATACTATTATTATTACAATGCTTGATGCTCCATTGTTTATGCAGATGCAGTCATGTAACACCCTGGTCCTGCGTATAGGTTGACATATTTGGTTCCTCCTGCTACTTGTTTACAATGTTCTCTATCATTTGTTACTGAGGTTTACTGAAACCGGCCACACGTATTATAAAGCTCGCATACTGTGGTATACTTAAGTGCTGTGTGTTTAATGTGAACCCTCCCATTGAATGGTAATCATACTGGAATATAGTTAAAATGTATCTAAACCAAAAAGCAAAAATGTAATATATTGCAGTTTACCCATCTTTTATATGACTGCATTTGTTCTCTTTTTTAGGCTTTTTCTTTGCTTTATTTTCACCTGGTGATCCCGCCAGTAAGTCTGTTATTTTTTACCTTCCTTTAACAGGCCAAGCTGTCCAGAAAAAGTGGCAGGTAGAGGTTTGGGACAAACCATTTAATACTGACAGGGGGCTTACAATGGTCAGTTTTCAGTCATTAATGGAAATCTTTTATAGCAAATGGAGAAAAAAACTGTTGCTATAACTGCTTAACAGGGATCCCAACCTGAAAAAAGCAATTTTAGGGAGGTGCCCTTCTCAATTCAGGGAGGTGCCCTCGCAGATGGCAAAGCAATAGCTTCTTTGCTACCTGCTGTTTTTTGGGGGTTTTTTTTAGTATTCTGACAGCTGCTGCCGTCGTTAGTTTTTTTCTCTGAGTCACGGCAGCCGGCGGCCTCGATGTCAGAAAAAAACACAAAAAAACAGGTGGCAGGATAAGGTTTACAATGATGCTGTTTAAGGGTGACTCTGTTTCTCCTCCATAGAGTGGAGCTACCCTAAGACAGGACATGTGTTAGTGGATGGATCACCAGGTGAAAAAAAGGGAAAAAAGCCTATAAAAAGAAAACTAATGCAGCTACCACATCTGAGGATTGGTAAGCTGCAATATATTATATTTTTGCTTCTGGATTTAGATAATGCTTTAATTCAGCTTAAAATAGTACTAAATGCTATGTGTTTTTCTACCTAAATGCATTCTCTGTATTAAGGTAAAAGATGC
The DNA here is from genome assembly GCF_000935625.1 of Nanorana parkeri. Lineage (NCBI taxonomy): Eukaryota > Metazoa > Chordata > Amphibia > Anura > Dicroglossidae > Nanorana > Nanorana parkeri. The sequence goes on from NW_017306633.1 coordinate 661,067, forward strand.
TCCAGTACCCTTGCATGCCCCCAACTTCCAAACACTAACCTTTGGAGCCGCCAGCGGCTCCAAGACATCTGTGCTGCTTCTTCAAAGTTACGGTGAGTAGAGGAGGGAATCCGGAGGGTACAGAAGGCAGGATAGTGATAGGTTGCTGCGGCTGCCTGTCAAATTGCTGTAGGAAGGTGGGAGCAGGGGCGTGGCTTGCCGAGCGCTGTGTGAGTTAGTGGATGCACACACTTCGGCTCAGTTTCCAGCCAGAAGTGCTCACGCACAGGTGTCTCCTTTTCAACCTGCTAGGCAAGGGAGATACCTGTATATAGGAGGGGAGGGCGGCGGTCTAAAACACGTAAAAAATAAGTGAAATGGTGCAATTTAAAACAAAACAAGCTCATTAAGTAAAAATGTATGTAATGTGCTAAATAAAAAAAAAAAAAAAAACAAAGGG
>NW_017306633.1:661674-691046 GCF_000935625.1 Nanorana parkeri
CAGATATACACTTTTACAGGAAAAGTCAAGATTTACATATAAATGTAGCTGCCTATATCTCAGGATTTACTGCTCATTTGGACACACAGCTTTCCCTGATGATAACATCTGCTTATACATTTTTGTTCATGATATGCTGACTTCGATTTGCCCAGGTTTATGACAGGTTTATATTAGGAAAATATGCAATGGATGAGCTTTTATCTTGACTCCAGTCACCTTTTCGGTTTAGGAGTAAAGCTAAATTCCTCTGTAGCTTGATGCAAAATGAGAACCGGGGCTACCTGACATTTCCTCACTAATTTTAGATTGTAAGCCCTCACCGGGCAGGGCGCTCCTTACCATCTTGTCTTGAATTGTATTCATATTGTAAAGCGCTGTGCTCTACATTAATCCTGTATAATAATAATAATAATAATAAAGTTGATCATGTTAGACAGAAGCATTGTAAGGACATGGATGTGACTTGGTATCAGCCTTCTGCACTCCATGTAAGGCAGAGTTTAGAATGGAGGAAGGAGAAACAACACGAGGAGGCAGTTGGCTGTGTTGCAGTCATTCCTAATAACCATATCAATCTAGATGTTTGCAAATGTACTTACCGAAATATGCCCATATCATGGACTTGTCCAATTCACTGATGCAATTTGTTGGTAATATGCACTTCCTTGTGTCAAAGAGCCTGCCTTCTGAACTACAACTCAACATCTGAACAATGTAACATTATCATTGCTTATTAGAAGCAATGCATTATGGGATAGTCTTGAGAAATGGAGATTGCATCACATCAAGCAGCAGGGAAAGAGATGCAAAGCACACTGGGAATCCAAAGTGTTAAAAGTGATGGACAGACAGAAGGCAGCACTCATTACATAAAAGGGAGTTTATCAAGTAAGCTTTGATTGCGTTATCAAAAACAACTCTAGTATGTATTCTTATTACAATGCTGATGTCACAACAGGATAGTATATGCTGGGACTTTAGAACTTCTTTAAACTGGACCACTGTACAGGCCCTGCTGGTGGTCATTTCCTTTTGCTACAATTTCTATTCAGTTTTCTAGGCTAATACACACTGTGACTCCTTCCTCATTACAAATAGGGACTGCATGCTGGAGGGGGGTCTTTGGCTCCAGAGGCAGCCATTTATGTAGTGAATTATGCTTTGTCAAGTACTACGATTGATGAAGAATGGAGAGTCTAAGCTTGATGGTACTTATTTATGGATGCTGGGTTCCAGGCATTATGGAAGAAATCTATTTAATCCAATTTACATAATTACCCACCCTTAATTGAGATGATTGGTGTGAAAGACGTGTCATGCATTTTAATGAATGTTTCATCGCATAACCAGTGTATAGCAGTGAACAATTAGTGATCACAAAAGGCAAGGAAAATATGTATCATTACACGACGGTTGTACTGGCAGGATATTTTTAGCCCGGTATGAATGTCCTCTCTTCACTTTTATGATTATATGTGTCTGTATAATATGTCATTGTCATGATTAAGAGATTTAAATGAACGCCGTGACAAAATTTTGCTATTTCCTTTTTATGTTTGTTATGTATATTTTTAAACTATGTGAATCAAACTTAGAAGCCAAAGACCACATCCTAAACATTAACGTTTAGACCTTAACCACTTGCTGACCGGGGTGTTTACACCCCCTTCCTGTCCATGCCATTTTTCAGTATTCAGCGCTGCGGTACTTTGATTGACGTTTATTCTGTCATGCAATGCTGTACTGAAATTCATTTTATACCATTTTTTGGGGACAGATAGAGCTTTCTTTTGGTGGTATTTAATCACCACTGGGGTTTTTTTTTTTTTTTTTATATATAACAAAAAAAGTACCGAATATTTTTTTAAAAATGGTTTTCCCTTTATTATTTTAAAAAACAATTCTTTTTACCCAATTTTTGGGTAAAATATAAAAGGCGGGGTCACGTCGGGTAAATAGACACCAAACATGTCAAGCCTTAAAATTGTGCACGCCCACGAAATCGCAAAAAACCACCATAGCCAAAATTTGCCATAGGCGATGCTTTAAAAGATTTTACCGCTCATCAGTTTAGTGTTATCAGTGATTGATGGCCCTAAAATTACTGCTCTCATTGCACGTTCGCGGCGATATGTAACACGTGCAGCATAATTGGAGCAATCGCCGTTTTTGCGTGTAGGCGCATGTAAAACATTTTTGCGCATCTATGTGGGGGTGGGGGACTTTTAAAAAATTGTGTGAGTTTTTTTGTTGTGTGTGTGTAAATTTGTATTTATTTTGTGAGCATTTTTTCTGCTTCATCAGCTTCTCTCCAGTTTCTGTACCGGAGAGTGACAGAGGAACGCGGAAGTGATGTAATATACATCACTTCCTGCATTCAGAGACCGGGAGGAGAGCGGAGGGAGATTGCGGAGGACAGCGACGGTTACCAGAGGTAAGGATGGGGGGGCGCACCCTCACTTAAATCATACAAGCGATCAGCGTCTTTACAGACGCCGGACCGCTTGTATGTAAACGGCCATCGCTGGCCGCTTAAAATCCAGACGGGTTCCCACTCGTGCACGCCAGGGGGCACGCGCGAGCGGGCGCGGTCATGAAGGACGTCTAAAGACGCCCACCCGCATCCAGGAGACTCCTGTCCGGCCGTCTTCCAACGATCGGTAGACGGGAAGTGGTTAATTAAGCTCACTTGTGAGGACGTTTCAGGTGCCACATTAATAGAATTACATATATACTCTGTTTCCCCGAAAATAAGACCTACACCGAAAATAAGACCTAGTACTATTTTTGGGAATTGCTAAAATATAAGACCTACCCTGAAAATAAGACCTAGTTGTGACCATTCCCAGGGCCCGTGGTGGCATAAGGGGGAACTTGAAGAGCCGCCAGAGAGAATCAGTAGTGCCAACGAAGCCAGAGCTAGAGGAAGCGAGGCGGCAGCGGAGGGAGCAGAGCCGCATAAGCCAATGCTTCCTCTATAGCGCCGGCTCCTGTCACAGGCGGAGTGATACCAAATGCACTGCGCCTGTGAGGAATCGATAGTGAAAGTACGTTTCGTTCATTCTGGCCAGCGATTGGTTACCAAATTGCTCTTGGAAAGGTACGGCACCTCTGATTGCCCTGATCACCATATTCTTAACTTTGCAATTTTGGATGATTTAAATTTGGATTTGCGTTAACTTTATATTGTTATACATAAGACCTACCCCGAAAATAAGACCTAGTGCGTTTTCTTTTAGCCAAACAAAATATAAAACAGTGTCTTATTTTCGGGGGAAACACGGTACAGTATATGTGTATATTTATAATATTTTTATTATATGACAATGTTAAATTGTAATACTTCCTCAATAACATACTATGTACTAAATAATAATAACAATGATTGGATCATGAAGACAGTAACCTGTGCAATACACAGGGCTGGATTTCCCCAAGGCCACCGAGACCCGACCTCAGGGGCGGCAGGGAGTAGGGGGTGGTAGTGGTGTTGAATTCCTATCTCCTGACCCCCGGAACATGCAGTTTTGGTCGCCAGGTGGGTAGGGTTTTTTTAAATTTAGTACTGCTTTGGACAAGCAGAGCTAGATGTACAACGGGACGGGGAAGCCGCCACTCGTTTTGTACAAGTATACCGCTCATCAGTTTAGTGTTATCAGTGATTGATGGCCCTAAAATTACTGCTCTCATTGCACGTTCGCGGCGATATGTAACACGTGCAGCATAATTGGAGCAATCGCCGTTTTTGCGTGTAGGCGCATGTAAAACATTTTTGCGCATCTATGTGGGGGTGGGGGACTTTTAAAAAATTGTGTGAGTTTTTTTGTTGTGTGTGTGTAAATTTGTATTTATTTTGTGAGCATTTTTTCTGCTTCATCAGCTTCTCTCCAGTTTCTGTACCGGAGAGTGACAGAGGAACGCGGAAGTGATGTAATATACATCACTTCCTGCATTCAGAGACCGGGAGGAGAGCGGAGGGAGATTGCGGAGGACAGCGACGGTTACCAGAGGTAAGGATGGGGGGGCGCACCCTCACTTAAATCATACAAGCGATCAGCGTCTTTACAGACGCCGGACCGCTTGTATGTAAACGGCCATCGCTGGCCGCTTAAAATCCAGACGGGTTCCCACTCGTGCACGCCAGGGGGCACGCGCGAGCGGGCGCGGTCATGAAGGACGTCTAAAGACGCCCACCCGCATCCAGGAGACTCCTGTCCGGCCGTCTTCCAACGATCGGTAGACGGGAAGTGGTTAATTAAGCTCACTTGTGAGGACGTTTCAGGTGCCACATTAATAGAATTACATATATACTCTGTTTCCCCGAAAATAAGACCTACACCGAAAATAAGACCTAGTACTATTTTTGGGAATTGCTAAAATATAAGACCTACCCTGAAAATAAGACCTAGTTGTGACCATTCCCAGGGCCCGTGGTGGCATAAGGGGGAACTTGAAGAGCCGCCAGAGAGAATCAGTAGTGCCAACGAAGCCAGAGCTAGAGGAAGCGAGGCGGCAGCGGAGGGAGCAGAGCCGCATAAGCCAATGCTTCCTCTATAGCGCCGGCTCCTGTCACAGGCGGAGTGATACCAAATGCACTGCGCCTGTGAGGAATCGATAGTGAAAGTACGTTTCGTTCATTCTGGCCAGCGATTGGTTACCAAATTGCTCTTGGAAAGGTACGGCACCTCTGATTGCCCTGATCACCATATTCTTAACTTTGCAATTTTGGATGATTTAAATTTGGATTTGCGTTAACTTTATATTGTTATACATAAGACCTACCCCGAAAATAAGACCTAGTGCGTTTTCTTTTAGCCAAACAAAATATAAAACAGTGTCTTATTTTCGGGGGAAACACGGTACAGTATATGTGTATATTTATAATATTTTTATTATATGACAATGTTAAATTGTAATACTTCCTCAATAACATACTATGTACTAAATAATAATAACAATGATTGGATCATGAAGACAGTAACCTGTGCAATACACAGGGCTGGATTTCCCCAAGGCCACCGAGACCCGACCTCAGGGGCGGCAGGGAGTAGGGGGTGGTAGTGGTGTTGAATTCCTATCTCCTGACCCCCGGAACATGCAGTTTTGGTCGCCAGGTGGGTAGGGTTTTTTTAAATTTAGTACTGCTTTGGACAAGCAGAGCTAGATGTACAACGGGACGGGGAAGCCGCCACTCGTTTTGTACAAGTGATGTTCAGAGATCATTTGTATGCAGCCTGCAGGTCTGTCCCCTCCGCCGGCCGCCTCTCTTCGCAGATGGAGATCCTCTCTTCAGGATGGAGAGTAGGGAGCAGAGCGGAGAACATCTCCGCTCTGCTCCGTGTAAACAGAAAGACGGGAAAGCTGCACTCACAGCCTTCCCATCTAAAGCCCCGTTCACATTGAGCGATTTCTCGCGCGGTAATTCCCGCGATATCGCTGCAAATTACCGCGCGATATCGCGCTCCAATGCATTTCAATGGGGCAAAGGGTCCTGCTGTCGCGGGTCGTGTGTCGCTACAGCAGGACCCTTTTTGGAGCGGATTTAGCCGCGATTCAAGCTTGCTCAATGCAAGCTTGAACGCGATATCGCGCGGCAAATCTCGCGATGTCGCGCAATATGCAAATCGCGCGACAAACGCGCGATTTGCATATCGCGCAGTGGGAACGGGGCCTAAGCTGTAAAAGGAGAGGTCCTGTATTGGAGGTGGCAGGATTAATAAAGATAACCTGTCACCTCCAAATGCTATCACACAGGGGCTTGTTAGCTCCTGTGTGATAGCAATAAAGTTAAGTAAAAAAAAAAATGTATCAAAAAAGTAAAAAATAATAAGAAATAATAATATAAAAAATGAAAAAGTAATAAAAAGTAAAAAATAATAAGATCAAAAATTATAAAAAATAAAAAAAAATAAAAGATATTAAGATAAATCAACATTTAAAAAGTAATAAAATAAAAAAGTAATAAAAAAGTTTAAAAAAAGAAAATCCATTGGGGGGGTTGGCAGGGAGGGAAGCGCATTGAGGAACCTGGCCTTGGGGCAGCAGAGAGAGAAAATCCGGCCCTGGCGTTATACTGTAGAAACTTATCACGAGATATCTCAATCCCTCTATGTAAATACATCAATGTCCCATTGACTGCCACTTAGGGTTCTCTTCCCCTCAATCAATTAATCATCATATATGACACCATTATATGACATAATATTGTGCACAGAAAACCCTTTATACTCCCGTCTATGGAAGGCAATCAGGGACTAAGGTAGGGGATCCATATTCAACCACATCCACATCATAGCTTCTTTGTCTAAACCCTTACTACCGTATATAATCCTGGAGCTGAGGTCTACCAGGTCAATGAGGCACCAGATGATTGTAATGTATCCGAACATACAAAGTGTTGCCACCCCCAAAAGAAAAAAGGAACAGCTCAAGTCAATGGTTCTCTTTATATGGATGTGGCTACAATTTGAGTTCCCCAACCCTCATGGTGGACGCTTCCAAACAGATCCTCCCCAAAAGAAGAGAAGGAATTGGAGTATATATTCCTTTAGGTGTTGGCATATTTCCCAATATATTGTATATTAGACTCAAAGGTTTTTGAACGGTCTGGTATGTTTGCCCGGCTAAAACCGAAATTGTTCACAAAGTCCAAGAGAAAATGTTCCATATTAGACATGTGCAAAAAAATAGTTTAGTTTAGTTTTGTTTTCATTCAGATTTTCCGTTATTTAGTTTTTTGAGATTCGGGTCGGAAAGTCAATTTGTTTCGGGATTCGGATTCACACGAAATTCGTTAGCTGTAGTCTGTATGAACTTTCGTTTGTGGACAAATTTTCGTTGCAGCAAAGTGACATTATACAAAAAAATGGGAAAGAGGCCCTCGTCCCCATCGGCATGATCGCTCGATCGCCCCCCTCTTTCCTGCCCTGCCGGGCCTGTGCTCGGAACAGGGGTCTGGTAGAAATTTGTGGGGGGTGGGGTTCCCCTTTAAAATTCCTACCAGACCTAAAGGGCCTGCAGAATGTAAGGGCAGTAAATCCCCATTTTTTTGTCTAATGTCACTTTGATGCAAACAACATTCGTCCACAAACAAAAACTAATACAGACTACCGCTAACTAATTTCGTCCGAAATTTTAGTTTTTGGAAATTCGGATTCCTTTTTTTATTCGTAATTTCTGTCATTCGGAGATTCAGATATATACGAATCTCTGAATAACGAAACTTTGTCTGAAAAACAAATCTTTACAAAACGAATGTCTATTCCATATTGAAAGAGGAACTTTCCAGGAATTGTAAAAATCAACCCTTGTAGTGGGGCTACCCCCGGACTGCAAGAGTTAAATTCTTGTTGTGGTTTAGGGGCAGAAATGAAGAAGATATACTCACCTGATCCTCAGTCCAGCTTGGCTGCTAGACCAGTCATTGCAGCATTTTCTCCCCCAGGCTCCAGTGGTCTAAGGACCTGTGACATCATCACCTCTAATGCACACACATTAGACCTGAAGACAACAAGGGCATACCAATGACAGGGTGGGGGCGGGGGCTGATGACCACTGCAAGACCTAGGATCAGGTGAGTATATCTGCTTTCTTCCTGCTCCTAGAGAAAAATAACTGGTTAACCCTTGCAGTCTGGACGTAGCCCCAGTGCATGGCTTATTTTTACAATTCCTGGAGTTCCTCTTCAATAATGTTTCCGTAGATGGTCACTGAATTGTAAATGTCTGTAAAGAGCAGATTGTGGGGCTGAGACTTGTGAAAGGTTGTTGAGGTTTTGGCAGTGTTTCTATGGAACATGCAAAGTGAGGTGTGAACCAAGATGACGGCCAAGCAATGTTCTGTGGAAAGATCTCCCATACATCATTGTACCTGTGTTTTTGCCAAATCACTACAGGAATCGTACTTTTCTGGATCACGCAGAGCAGGCTGTGATAAGATTTGTAGAAATAAAACTCAAATGTACTTTCAGCTTTTGTCTAGAAAAAGCCATTTTGCGATCAGTATTAAAGAGGCTATAGTTACTTTAAGGCCGCGTTTCTTAACTTTTTTCCCGTCAGGGTACCCTAGAAAAGTGTGAAAATCTCAAGGCACCCCAGTCTAAATGTACAAAAATTACTAGTTACCCTCCAAAATCCATATCAGCCCATTATCCAAGAAAGGGGTCTGGTATGGATTTTAAGGGGGGCCCTTGGGCAAAAATACAGAATTAAAATGTGGTGTTCCCCCTATACATCAGGAACTCCCTTCACATCAGTGCCCCCCCCCCCTTCACATCTGAATCCCTCCTTTCACATCAGAATCCCCCCTTTACATCAGGAGCCCCCTTCACTTCATGACCCTTCTCTTTTTACATCAGAGTCACCCCATCTCACGATAGGGGCTCCTCTTCACATCAGAAGGCCCCCTTTAAGTCAAAGTCCTCCTTTTTCACAACAGAATTCCCCCTATACATCAGAGGCAATACAGTATGAAAATTTTGAGAAACCCCTGAGGAAGTCAGAGGGCACCCCATGGTGCCTCGGCATCCCGGGCTGAGAAAGGCTGCTTTAAGGAAACTTTGAGTTAGAGGAATCTGCAAGTTGCCATTGCTGACCTCCTTTGGAGGATGCTAGTTATCTGACTGTCTCTGAATTAAGGGCCGGTGCACACCTAGGTGACACCTCACCGCGCAGCAATCGTGCACGAGGAGTTCCCTAGGTGTGCACCGATTGCACTGTGGGTGCCATTATTTTTAATGGCACCCTAATCGCGCCAGGCGGAGAGCGCGGTTTCCCGCCGCGATCCCGCCCGTGCTTCCCAACAGCCGCGCGTTGTGTATCGCAAAAAAAAGGTACTTGTACCTTTTTTCTGCAATTGCCGCATGGATGTCACCCCATAGAAATCAATAGGGCCGCACGGCAATCGCGGCCTGCATTGTGCAGGACCACCCGATCCCGAGACGTGCAATCCCGGATCGCGTAGGTCTGCACTGGGCCTTATACATTCTGAGTCACAGACCTGGAATAAGCATACAAAGCAGAATAGTCAGAGTGAAATCACAACTCCTAATCTGCATACCTGTTCTGGTTAGTAGTGATTAAAATCATTGGATCAACATGACAGCCAGGCAACTTGCCTTTGTAGAAGGAGAGGTCAGCAATGACAACTTCCACATTCTCTTTACATTTCCATAGTTTACTAGATAGGAATTAACTCACTTTAAGTGCAACTGAAGACAACATTTTTAAAAAAAATTTGGATTGAGTGTAGAGGGAGTAGAACCCCTGTCAGGTTTTTATTGCTGTCTGTGTCCTCGTTATGGAGATTCACCCACTCTATGTGTCCTGCTGACCGTGATCACTGAAAGTGAAAGAAAATACCAAAGTTTGGGTTGTCACTGAATCAGGAATAAATGCAAAATCTTCCAATGGGGACACTAGTTCTGGTGACTCTACTCACCACAAGGGATTCTTTCTCACTTCCTGTTGTGGCTCTCAGATAGGAAGTAAAGGGAAATCTCCCCAGGAGGACACAGATGGCAAAACAATTGACTTGACATTAACCTCTTGCAATCCTCTGACCTACTCCAATTCCTAGTCAGACTCAGAAAGGGAGAATCAACACAAGGAGCCAATCAGCTGTGCTGCAGTGGTCATGTACTAGCAAGAAGCATGCTGATAGAAGGGAGAGAACAGGAAGATAGGCTCAAAAGTCAAAAACTGAGGAAGCACTGGGGAGGCACAAGACCTGTAAATCTTACCTAACAGAAGCAAAGAAAAATCTGGTCTCCTGCCCTCCCAGATAGGGCTTTACTATGTGGCAGAGCTGTGTACATTTGGTATGGATGCACAGAAATACAAATGATTTGGCAGGTAAAATAATTCCTCTATATGTATTTCATCTGTGTATTCAGCCATGTGCATAGAGTTAAGCTTAGGTTACTAGTACAACCAATCAGTACTCTCAGTACTAGAGGGACTATACGTTATTATCATTATGATTATTATACAGGATTTATATAGTGCCAACAGTTTGCACAGCACTTTACAATATAAAGGCAAGGCAAGAAAGCTTGTAGGACAGATGAACTTATAAAAAATAAAGAGGACTGGCCCCTGGAGCTGGGCTATAAGGATTATAATCAGTAAGTCAAGTGAATTCACTGCCATCACTGTGACAGTTTGATAACCGCTTGATCAGATAGCATTGGTCTTCTGCTATATGTGGATTACATTACAAATGTAGCATAACAATGTCCTATAGACAGCTTGCTGACTGCACACCCGCTGAGTTCCGCCAAGGAAGGGAACTTTCTAATTTGTTAACAGATACAGTAAGGTGCACATGAGCATGCATGCTGCAAAGTATGTCTATTCCAGATGTGTCTCCGAGACCAGAAATCTGTTCCTTATCGGCTTCAGCAAAATAAATAAAGAATGTATAGTGAAAGTTTTACTCACCTGACTGTGTCCTCCTTTACAGGTATATGGCCATCATCCACCCCCTGAAACCAAGACTATCAGCCACCGCCACCAAGATAGTCATCTGCGTGATCTGGAGCTTCTCCTTCTGTATGGCATTTCCCATGGGGTACTACGCAGATGCCATCCCTATTCAGGGACGGGATATCTGCTATCTCAACTGGCCCGAATCTGAGGGGAAGAGCAAGTATGGACAAGCGTGAGTATGCAAATGACCCTGGAAATAATGTTTTATGTATACAATTCATGTTCAGAACCGTTGTCATTGTCATACCTGTGGAATTTATGATCATTCCGATATGCTCAGGTTTGTAAAGTTTACTCTGATCCTCCTGGGTGGTCCAATGCTAGATCCAGGAGGACAAAACTCAGAGGGAGGCCATAAATGTTCCAAACAAATCTAACAGGGTTATTCACAAAAGGGTGAAGAGTTTGGAGAAGGCAGGAGAAGTGAACAATCTAGGACAACATAGCTCAACTGGAAAGTGAGCTGAATTGGAGAATTTTTCCAAATCAGCTATATTGTCCTAGATTGTTCCCTTCTCCTGCCTGCTCCAAACTTTTCACCCTTTTGTGAATAACCCTGTAAATCTTGAGTTTCATAGATACAGATATACATGGGAGACGGTGGACTATTGAGGTCAGGTGGAAATGATTACAATTTGATAGTGAAAATGTAACTTATATTTCCCATTTGCTTTTCTTCATCTCAGAAATTTGTTCTTCATCTAGGAAAAAAAAAACGTTTTTTCCATTTGCGTTTTACCTAGACAAGCAATTGTAAGAGCACGCTTTAGTTCAATTATGTGTTCATTTAAAAGTAATTATATATATTGCAAATTCTGCTTCCCTAATTACCTTAAATATTTTAAATTAACTTTATATAATTCCATGCACATCAGAAACTGAATAAAAATGGGAGAGCTAGCCCTTTTAGCCAATAAGGCATTTGTATGAAAGTGACATTAAACCTAAATCATAAAATGCATTCAAGTACTAAACCGTTAACAAAAATGCATCTTATTTGTGTATCACTTGGCTGTAGATCCTCAAATCATCTCTGAATTGGTGCCGACACTGTCCTTTCTTCTGGAGGGTGGCTACTTTTGTTCCCCATGGTCCCTGTGTGTGTTGTAAAGTAGTCACCACTCTAAGCTCACTCCTGTGATGGACTACAATCTCATGTTTAGCTTACTAACTTGTAGTGAGATTGTAGTTCAACACAGGAGTGAGCTTAGAGTGGTGACTACTTTACAACACACACAGGGACCATGGGAAACAAAAGTATCCACCCTCCAGAAGGAAGGACAGTGTCAGCAACAATTCAGAGATGATGTTAAGATCTGCAGCCGAGTGATTCACAAATAAGATGCATTTTTGTTAATAGTTAATGTACCTGAATGCATTTTTAAGGTCTAACTCCTGAGTTTAGTGTCACTTTAACACAGTCTGTCCTCCTAACATGTTTCAGACTCTGGAGGCTGAAGGGTAAAGGAGTCTAGGCAGGTTACAGGAATACAGGGTTGAGGAATCGTTGATGCTCATTCATAGTCCAACGAAGAAGTGAGAAGGTGATACAAGAAGTGAAGGTGCTGCAGGGGTTATTAGCGATATCAATATCCAGCTACACAGTATAAATGGGGGAAGTAATTTACAACAGTAATTTGCAACAGTAACTAAACAGAATGTATTTAAACCTGAATTTCAGTATTTTTTTATGTCACACCATTTGCCAGTAATGGAGTGTGCTCTGTAATTTGATGGCGGCTGCTTACTTTACCAATCCTTCCTTCAATAATGCCGAATCCTAGACAGAACAGTGATCTTCCGGCACTGCATGGGGTTAACAACATTGGCTGGGACTGTGATGGGCTCCTGTTGTTCACCCTCCCTTTCCTCTCCCTTTCCCATTCACAAAATTATTTTCACAGAATACAAGTTTTGTAAATGGAGGAGGGGAGAATAAATGACAGGATTTCTTCTGTCCTTTCACAGAACGCCTTGTATTCTGTGAGTATAATTCAAGGTGTTCTGTGTATGGAGGAGGGGAGCATGAAGGACAGGATTCCCTCTGTTCTTTCACAGAACACCCTGTATTCTGTGAAAATAAGTCAAGGTATTCTGTGAATAGAGGAGGGGAGGATGAATGGCAGGATTTAATTTGTCCTTCCGCAGAACACAGTGTATTCTGTGAAAATAATTCAAGGTACTCTGTGAATGGAGAGGGGAGGATGAATGACAGGATATCCTCTGTCCTTTGTCAGAACATCTTGTATTCTGTGAAATGGATTCAAAGTGCTCTGTGAATGGAGGACGGGAGGATGAATGACAGGATTTTTCCTCCTCCATTCACAGAACGCCTTGAATTATTTCCACAGAATACAAATGTTTTGTAAAAGGACAGAGGGAATCTGTCATTCATTCACCCCTCCCCTTAGCCAGTCACAGAAGGCCTTGCGAATGAGCAAGAGAAAAGATCAGGTGAACAACAGGGGGCCTTCACAGCTGCAGCTGACGCTGTTAACCCAACAACCCCGGAAGATCACTGCTCTCTCTAGGATCTGGCATCACTAGGGAGGATTGTATAGAGAGAAGCAGCCATTTGCACATAGGATTCACTTCATAACAGGTAATTGTGACTGGCACTGTGTAAGAAAAACATACCAGTGTTCAAATTTTAAGCAAATCGATCTTAAGAAATAAACCATTCAAGTGATCATATGCATTATTAGTCGGCATTGGTAACTGCAGAGCATGGTTACAAAATTCAAACTGCCTCTGCCTCAACCCCTTTATAATTCGACACCAAATGTTGATCTGCTGTGCACAGTGCATCCCACAATGCAATGCGGGTAGTTGGCGACCAGTAACACCTGCATTGCATTCTGGGGTTCAGAGAAGTGTACCCATGCTTGACTTTCTCTAAAGCAGAATCTTACATAGGACTGCTTCTGGGCACAGAGAACATACTAGTTAGCTCTGTAGATACCAGATGGAATCTACTGTCAATGAGCAATTGAATGGCTTGTTCCTATATACAGGTACACTTTGTACTGAGTATTAAATTGTTTAATCAAACGTGATGCTTGAGAGGCAAGTATTTATCCTCTTACATAACAGGGGGCAGCTGACACAGGGCCTGTTCACCTTTGTGAGTTGTGGAAGTTTGTGGTATAGTATGCATGTGACCACAATGCATAGGGACACACCTTCTCTGTGTGGTGCCATTTATTGTGAATGGCGACCCATCACACTGTACTGTAGAATGCAACACACCACAGCGCACGTATCATTCATTGTGGTGTGTTGCCTTGCTAAAAAAAAAGGGTCCTGTGCATTTTCTGAGTAGTACAGTATATGACCAGCACACCAAAGTAAAATCTTCAACGAGTGGTCATATTATTGATGTACACGCGTCTTGTCACAAAGCAACATCTCGGGGCCACTCAGGGTCCCTTCATCAGGCATGGGACATGCCAGAGGAATGCGGTGGGAACCTCTTTGGAACTTGTCATGTGCATTTTCTGATCCCATGTGGTGTGTTGGCGGCCCGTTTATAATGAATGGGCTGCCTTAACCCAATGCACATTAACACACAATTCAACACGTTTTAATGCACCGTAACCGATTGCTAAAATGTGAATCAGTTTTTTTCATGGTCACTATATGTATACATGTTTATAAGAAAAATGTTCTTCCAGCCACAATTAATCCTTACCTCATTTCATTATCAGTGTTCCCATTTACTGCCTGCAAAAACAATTTTGTAGTCACAAACGGCACTGTGTTCAAAGCGTGTTATCAGTATACTCAATTACACGAACCATAAAGGATCAAGCATGAATACAATATTTGTGACTCACCATGATATGAATTAAGCTACACATACAAAGACAGCCAAAGTATTACAGACACCTTATGAATATATTATAAATCAGATGGAATGTCAGTAAACGGTGAATTGCTTAATTGGTTCAGCTGTTATCCTCTCACCCACAATCCATTGCAAGAGATAAAATCAATAACTGATGACTCCTCCAATATTGATATAGCATTTACTGCCAGGTGGTATGTCTAAGTAACGTTTTCCAAGTTCCTGTTGTTTTAGAAGGCGTGTTGAATAAAAGTCTTAATGTGCCCGAGTTTCATCAGACATTATTTTAAATTCCATGTCTGAATGTCTTCCGTGTGAGAATAAAAAAATGTGTCACCCATTGGTGATTAAAGTCCTCGCTCTATGCGCCTCCACAATACCCTTATCTGCAATAATCTGCTGGCGTCCCTCACTATGCTTCTATACACAGGGATCCTGTCTAAGCATGCTTCTTTACTAATGGCTCATTGAAAGGCAGGTTTGCTTATTGCTCTGAGATATTAAAGCAATAAATTACATTTCCTTCCCATTTGTTTGTCATCTAGCATCTACAGGTCTGTTTCCAGAGACAGGCCAATAATGCGGAACACGGGCCTTATAAATATGACATTTTTAGTGGGAATCGTTTCTGAAAGCAGGAGTCAGATTTTTTATATTACAGGCTGCAAAAAGCATGTCTTGTTTAGAACCAGGCAACCCATAGCAGCATGCAGTGGTGGAATGAGTATACCATGGGCCCTGGGCTGTATTCAATTTTAATCTCTTCCCCCCCATACCCATAGACCACAGCTCACAATTGTCCCTCATTTGGAAAGACTGTCCCTCTTTTGGAACCAAATTTCTTTGTCACTCTTCCGTTGCCCTGATATATAGACCTCTATAAAAAGTGTATTATTTAACTATAAAATCTGTTTTACTGCACTAAAACCTTTTGTATATCCTTTAAAATATTGCATTTATTTGGAAAAGCCATAATAAAACAAAATAGTGATTAAAAAAAACTATTTCGGATTAAACCAATTATTTTTGTGCACTGGAGGCATGGCAGGTGGCATATCCTTTGCCTGCATATTTCATGCTATAATGTGTCCTTCTTTCCAATTTCACAAAGTTGGGAGGTATGCCAGAGAAGTAACCTCCACCAAAGTGTTGTGGAATCATGTTTAAAGCGGCCCTGTCATTATACATTTTTAAAGCAGCCTTCAATAAAGGTAGATTAAAAGAATTGTCCATCTTTGTGACCATGTTTCATGTTATCATAGATATATCCCCATTATGCATTGTATCTCCTAGGTGGGGTGCTGGCACCACAGTAAATCATAGGAATAATATGTTGAGAATAGATATATGCCCCTTAGAATAGTGGTAAAGCTACCCTATTCTCTCAACACAAAATATATAGAAGAGTAACAATTTATTGAACAGAAATAAATAAATAATTCTATATATTTTGTTTTGAGATAAGAGGGTAGCTTTGCCACTATTCTAAGCGGTATATATCTGTTCTCATTATTCATATAGTATGTAGTGGAAGCTACTTTATAAATAATTGGTGATTATATTTCATTATGATATAGGGAATTATATTGCACAATTTGTTTGAATAGGGCATTGATGGGGACTGTGCCCCTGCATAATTTCTTCATTTTTCTAGGAATAATATGTTGTCTGCACTCCGTATCTTCTGCTTTAACAATTGTTCTTATTGATGTTCATTAGAAAAGAAAATGCAAAATTTTAGAACCACCGGGGTCCCTTCATCAGGCAAGGTGACCATATTGTAAAATGAAACATGGTCATATTCGCCAGCTCACCACTTACCTGAATCACAGGGTTCCCCTACCTGAAGGCTTCTGTTTAGTTTTGAATTTGACACACACACATCCATGTCATCCATTCACAGATCCATTCATAGGATCTGTGAATAGAAAGACTGCCACCACAGCAGAGAGACTCGTACTTCTTTACATGAGTTATCGGAATGCCATCCTTACAGACAGATAAAAAAGATTATTGGTGTAATGCTGCTGGCTCTGTCAAGTGACTTTGGACTCAAAATTATGCAGGAGTCATCAAATGGGAGTTAAATCGGCCACAAATCATACTTTTGTATACTAATGCAGTGACATTTTCTTGTTAGCTTTTCTGCAATGTAGGATCGTACCCATCAATGAAGCTGCTGTAATGTTGACCATACACAGGCAGCGCTACAGCAGTGCGGGAGTCACATCAGCAATAGGACCAGCAGAAGGGAAATTACTGTGCATAGTCCTGCTTCACATCACTGCTTACTAATTCTGCCAGGACTGCTACCCCCTACTTATGGCAAAACAGAATAAATGGTCAGCAGCGCTCCAAGTTTTCTTCAAAACAAAATAATTTTATTCATTCTAGCAGGTCATATCACCATGCGTGGCAACATTTCGGAACCTGTCCGGTCCCTTCATCAGGCAAACAAAAGTGATACTTTTGACGTCTCAGAGCAAGGGAAGTGTATCTGTCACATGACTAGAAAAAGATAGTGGGGATAGTTCTTTCCCATTCTCCAGTCAGACAACAGCATCAGGTGCTGGAACCAGCATTCCAACACTCAACACTCGAACACGTGTTTTGTACGCAGTTCCCCAGGCTTTGGTTCAAATCCTGGGATCTTGTTGTTTTAAACCATATTAAAATTGTCCACTGGTTAGTTACCTGGATGCTTAAAAATGTGCAGTCTATTACATAATAAAAAATCTCCATAATACTTTCATTATTTAATACTTTTTGTTTAATGCTTTATATACCAAAAAGGTTAAAAAATGAGGAAAGTCAGATAAGTGTCCTGACCTCTTTTCTGCATGCTTGTTCCTGGTCAACTCAAGTACTGAAGCAAGAAGGTCAACAGTGGCAGCCCACAAATGTTATCAGCTTACATATGTCCCACAAATAAACACAAGAACAAAATTGTACTATATTGCCACTTATAGGTACTCAGATGTGGTGTCTGCATCATTTTTTCAGGCTGAGAACATTTTTAGTACAGATCTTATCTGTATCTGTTGATCTTAGCCTAGAGATGCGCACAGGGTCATAACCAGTCTACTTTGTATATTACATTTTATATTATCCTACATTTAATCAAACCAGACTTTTTAGGTACCCAATCACAGACAATGTATACCATTTTGTCAGGATTTTATTCATATTTATATACACAACGTCATAAAAACATACAGCATGAAATAGTGAAAGTGACTCTCATGTTCCGCTTCATCAGGAGCACAAAAGACATTGATCTAATAGTTGAACCATCACAGAGCCAATTGAATTGTGTCTGCTAAAAATCTGCTGGAAGAACATAGGGGTAACCCTCCAACCAGATGTACAGGCACAAGAAAATTCTGCCACTATTGCTAATTAATGTTACAGTCATCCATACGGTGAATAGAGAGATCTTTGCGTTGGTGACAAGGTGGTAGAATGTGGAGGAGAGCCCATCTCCTCCCCACCTGGTCTTTGGTGACTCTTTGCGTTGGTGACAAGGTTGTATAATGTGGAGGAGAGCCCATCTCCTCCCCACCTGGTCTTTGGTGACTCTTTGCGTTGGTGACAAGGTTGTATAATGTGGAGGAGAGCCCATCTCCTCCCCACCTGGTCTTTGGTGACTCTTTGCGTTGGTGACAAGGTTGTATAATGTGGAGGAGAGCCCATCTCCTCCCCACCTGGTCTTTGGTGACTGTTTGCGTTGGTGACAAGGTTGTATAATGTGGAGGAGAGCCCATCTCCTCCCCACCTGGTCTTTGGTGACTCTTTGCGTTGGTGACAAGGTTGTATAATGTGGAGGAGAGCCCATCTCCTCCCCACCTGGTCTTTGGTGACTCTTTGCGTTGGTGACAAGGTTGTATAATGTGGAGGAGAGCCCATCTCCTCCCCACCTGGTCTTTGGTGACTCTTTGCGTTGGTGACAAGGTTGTATAATGTGGAGGAGAGCCCATCTCCTCCCCACCTGGTCTTTGGTGACTCTTTGCGTTGGTGACAAGGTTGTATAATGTGGAGGAGAGCCCATCTCCTCCCCACCTGGTCTTTGGTGACTCTTTGCGTTGGTGACAAGGTTGTATAATGTGGAGGAGAGCCCATCTCCTCCCCACCTGGTCTTTGGTGACTCTTTGCGTTGGTGACAAGGTTGTATAATGTGGAGGAGAGCCCATCTCCTCCCCACCTGGTCTTTGGTGACTCTTTGCGTTGGTGACAAGGTTGTATAATGTGGAGGAGAGCCCATCTCCTCCCCACCTGGTCTTTGGTGACTCTTTGCGTTGGTGACAAGGTTGTATAATGTGGAGGAGAGCCCATCTCCTCCCCACCTGGTCTTTGGTGACTCTTTGCGTTGGTGACAAGGTTGTATAATGTGGAGGAGAGCCCATCTCCTCCCCACCTGGTCTTTGGTGACTCTTTGCGTTGGTGACAAGGTTGTATAATGTGGAGGAGAGCCCATCTCCTCCCCACCTGGTCTTTGGTGACTCTTTGCGTTGGTGACAAGGTTGTATAATGTGGAGGAGAGCCCATCTCCTCCCCACCTGGTCTTTGGTGACTCTTTGCGTTGGTGACAAGGTTGTATAATGTGGAGGAGAGCCCATCTCCTCCCCACCTGGTCTTTGGTGACTCTTTGCGTTGGTGACAAGGTTGTATAATGTGGAGGAGAGCCCATCTCCTCCCCACCTGGTCTTTGGTGACTCTTTGCGTTGGTGACAAGGTTGTATAATGTGGAGGAGAGCCCATCTCCTCCCCACCTGGTCTTTGGTGACTCTTTGCGTTGGTGACAAGGTTGTATAATGTGGAGGAGAGCCCATCTCCTCCCCACCTGGTCTTTGGTGACTCTTTGCGTTGGTGACAAGGTTGTATAATGTGGAGGAGAGCCCATCTCCTCCCCACCTGGTCTTTGGTGACTCTTTGCGTTGGTGACAAGGTTGTATAATGTGGAGGAGAGCCCATCTCCTCCCCACCTGGTCTTTGGTGACTCTTTGCGTTGGTGACAAGGTTGTATAATGTGGAGGAGAGCCCATCTCCTCCCCACCTGGTCTTTGGTGACTCTTTGCGTTGGTGACAAGGTTGTATAATGTGGAGGAGAGCCCATCTCCTCCCCACCTGGTCTTTGATTAATCAAACCAGACTTTTTAGGTACCCAATCACAGACAATGTATACCATTTTGTCAGGATTTTATTCATATTTATATACACAACGTCATAAAAACATACAGCATGAAATAGTGAAAGTGACTCTCATGTTCCGCTTCATCAGGAGCACAAAAGACATTGATCTAATAGTTGAACCATCACAGAGCCAATTGAATTGTGTCTGCTAAAAATCTGCTGGAAGAACATAGGGGTAACCCTCCAACCAGATGTACAGGCACAAGAAAATTCTGCCACTATTGCTAATTAATGTTACAGTCATCCATACGGTGAATAGAGAGATCTTTGCGTTGGTGACAAGGTGGTAGAATGTGGAGGAGAGCCCATCTCCTCCCCACCTGGTCTTTGGTGACTCTTTGCGTTGGTGACAAGGTTGTATAATGTGGAGGAGAGCCCATCTCCTCCCCACCTGGTCTTTGGTGACTCTTTGCGTTGGTGACAAGGTTGTATAATGTGGAGAAGGAGAGCCCATCACCTCCCCACCTGGTCTTTGGTGACTCTTTGGTGACAATGCCTGCTGTACTCCTGAAGAAGCAACACATATATCCGTGAAACACATTGAGAGAATCCCATCCAGCTGCCTCTATCCTAATGAATTGTTAATCATACTTCCAAGTGTGGTTTGATATTTACTTTTGATTTGTTATGGCGCAAGATGACAATTGGATCAGGATAAAGGAGAGCCCATCACCTCCCCACCTGGTCTTTGGTGACTCTTTGGTGACAATGCCTGCTGTACTCCTGAAGAAGCAACACATATATCCGTGAAACACATTGAGAGAATCCCATCCAGCTGCCTCTATCCTAATGAATTGTTAATCATACTTCCAAGTGTGGTTTGATATTTACTTTTGATTTGTTATGGCGCAAGATGACAATTGGATCAGGATAATTATAGGCATTTATGTATATTATGTGAGCCACTTTCACCATTTCATATGTTATATTTTTTATTTTATTTTATTATGTTGTGTACATACAGATAAAATTGTGATAAAATGGTAAAAAAATGGTATAAATTGTCTTCGAGTGGGTACCTTATAAGTCCAGAGTGATTACATGGGGGAATCTATTGAAATATTATAGGATGTGGTACCCCTATACAGTATAACCATCCCCTTGGATGCATCTGTGAGTCTATATTACATTTTATATGCAAAAATAAGAATATCAATAATACAAATGAAGAAAAGAATATAAATAGAAAGAAATAGAAAAGTACCACAAATGCACCAAAGTGGCCCTTATACAACTGAATCTTCTATCTTACATTTCCAATAATAAATATCCTTCTCAGATTATCACACACAGTCTACACCAGCGGTTCTCAACCTGTGGGTCGCGACCCCGTCGAGGCTCGAATGGCGATTTGCCAGGGGTCGCCCGGGAGTCTCCCGCTATTAGACAGCGGCTCCCGCCCTCTGCTGCTGCCAATCAGCAGAGGGGGACCTGAAGTTCTCCATCAGGCCCTCTTCTAGTGATTGACAGCAGCAGAGAGCGGGTGCAATAGCTAGTTTGCTATTGGCTATTGCAAAGTGAAATAGCCAATAGGAATCTAGCTATGCATTCCTATGGTGTTGTTTTTTGTGTGTTTTTTTTAATCCTGACGGCGTACACCAGTGGTTCTCAACCTGTGGGTCGCTGTGCTAGGTGAGAGTCCTCCTCAGCCCTCTCCTAGCGCAGCAGTGTCAGTTCTCCCACCACGCCACCAGATGTCGCTGCAGCAGCCTTGTCATCTCTAAATTTTACCTTTGGGGGGTCACCACAACTTCGCAAATGTTATCAAGGGGTCCCGGCCCTGGAAAGGTTGAGAACCACTGGTCTACACAGACTCAACCTGCCCAAACACTGATATACATATGAGATGCATTCATGTTTTATGTGTTTCAGCCTTCGGCAATATCACATCATTTGTTATGAATGGTTTAAGACATCACTCAGTGCCTTATGAAGCACTATACAATTATTCAGTGCTCCCTCAAAGAAATACTAAAAGGTGTGACAATAAATCTACAACTCACTCTACAACCTCCCAGTGCCTCTATGTCCTGCTGACTAACTGTCCCTAATATGCTTGGGAGACGGAATTTGTGTCTTGACTTTTTTGGAGGTAGATCTTAAATCAGTGGTTATCAACGTATGAGGTATGGGAGGCCTCTACTGCGGCCCCTAAAAAGGCTGCCCAAAATATTTAGTGTATGTAATGCTACATAATATTGTCAGAGACTGCAGACGAGACAGTCGGAGTCTAGGCACATGGTGTAGGTGATGTTGGAGACAAGAAAACTGCTTTAGAGCACAGTTAGACTAAAGCTGGCTTTACACTGTGTGAATTTTGGCTGGTTCTTTATGAACCAACCAAAATTCACTAATTGGGTGGCCCTCTTGGCAGCATTCGTCCATCCACGATGTTTAGCATGGATGAAGGAATCTGTTAGATTTGTTTTTCGTTAGCCTGCAGGCTAAGCAAACAAAATATCAAACAATGTACAGACAGCTTAAAGTGGACCTTTACCCTTATTTTTAAAATAACAACAAACACACCTTTAGAAATGTTTAGTAATGACAATCTACAAACACATACTTCTAGATAATTGCCGGCTTTGTATTCTTTGCATTCCATATTTCTTTTTTCTTCCTCAGTCTTTTGGCAGTGCCCATGTTAACAAAGGGCAGATTACTAGCTCTCATTTTACTTCCTTGAACCCTGGAACATGTGACTAGACATGACCATGCACATCATCTCATGGGAGGAAATCATGAGATTACAGATGAGATTTCCCAGCAATGCTCTGCTGGTGTAACCTTCCCAAGATGCAACGTTTTGGCACATTACATAATTTGTGCCAGAACTGGACAAGGAAGTAGATAAACTATATCTGTAAGTAAATGAAAAACAAGTTTGTTTAACTAATGAATGTAAGATGATTTTAAATAGGCATGCACAGCTGCATGCTGATGTGATTTTTAGTAAAACGGGTAAGGGTCCGCTTTAAAAACATGTTATTAGAGACTGCTAGAGATCACTGTCATTAGAGCCCCTTTGAAAATCAATTTTACCATTCCTATTACTAGGGGTCTGCAAAGGGACATACAGTACCATACTGTAAAGCTGCAGGTTGGCCACCAGGGCCATAAATAGACCCTCATCAAATTTCACAGGGTCAGAGTCTCAGGTGGTCACTCATACTGGGTATTGGAAAACCTTGATTTAGTCAAGCTTTGTCGAGGTGTACCGGCATGTTAGGCTTGACGAAGCGTGGTTGAGTCTGGAAGAAACGGCCGTTGACCCGGGCCTGTCTGACATCAGAAAGTGTTTCTGAATCTAGGTCAAACAGCCATTGTTTTAGGCTCTCTTTTGAAGTTCTGTCTTATCAATTTTACAAGATTCCTCTGATGTCTATTGACATTTACAGCTTTTATCAGAGGTTAACCTCACAGGTGATTTCTATGTGACAAATCCCCTTTAAAAAGTATTCCTAATGTATCTGGTGATTGTGTAATGTTCTGACATTACCTAAGTGTGCTAAATAATTCATACATCATTTTACCCCCAGCGTTTATCATTCTCACCATTGATGAAAACCAACCTGTAAATTCTCAGTGATCCATGTCATGTGCTCACTATGTTCAATTCAGCCTAATTTACGAGTTATTGTGAGCGGTTCTTACATTGTCCATCCGGTTGCAACTAAATCATTTATCCATTCCTTACTTTACACCTGATGTTCCTTTCACATACCTCCAACTTATTGGAAAATTACATCCTGATTTTTACTTAATATGCCCACAGTGCTTATTTATAATGCTATCATGACTGTGG
Organism: Nanorana parkeri; assembly: GCF_000935625.1. NCBI lineage: Eukaryota > Metazoa > Chordata > Amphibia > Anura > Dicroglossidae > Nanorana > Nanorana parkeri. The sequence continues at coordinate 685,007 of NW_017306633.1, forward strand.
AAACAATATTCAAGGCTATTTTATACTTGTTTCATAGATTACGTTTGGTATTTATAGCATTATGCGATGACATATGTTGAATAAACTCTATGCAGAACACAGCTACACCATAGAATAAAGACGTAACAATGTAACCTGACCATTGATTACAGTTTTATGTGACTCTGAGTTTACATATGGCTTTACTGACCTCACCCTGTGCTTCCTGGGTATAGATCTAAGTTTTGTTTAATCATTAAAATGTTAACTCACTTTTCTTCTACTGGATTCTCCAGATTTGGAGTGGAGTACATAGAGAGACACTGTAGTTCAGAATTGGGATATAATATGGGAGTATAGGATATTACCAGCATTGATCAGGGGCATCCATAGAAGTCTCGTCACCTGAGGCAGGGGAAGGGGGTGGGTTGAGTGTGTGTGCTCATGATGCACGTTTCTGGGGGGGAGAGGGAGGCTGGTTTTTGGCAACTCATGGTGTATGTTTCTGAGTGGGGGCTGGCTCGCGGTGCACCGCTCCCACCAAGCTCACTGGTGTGACTGGTTGCCAGGAGCTGGGCAGAATGCCAGCCAGAGTGTCCTGCTCAGCCCGTGTCAACCAGTGACATCAGGGAGCTAAGGAAGATGCCAGCCAGAGTGTCACAGGTTGCTAAGAGCTCTTATGACCCATGTGACCCAATGGGATGCTGCCTGAAGCAGCTGCCTCAGACTGCTTTATTATATGGATGGCCCTGGCACTGATCATTTGTTACTTAAAGGAGAAGGAAGATAGAAGAAGCGGCAAGACATCTTTATTATAATAAGTGAGTAACTAACTAAGTTATGTCCCCATGGTCCAATTTCTATTGTTATCATAAGCTTTTGAAGTGCCATAGTTATCCCTGCCCCACAAGACTCCCCACAAGCTGGAAATGTCACTCCCAGCAAGGATATTGATTAGCTATCTCTGAGAGCTCTCCTCTCAGTGATGTGCCTCTGTTTCCTTACAGCTGCTCAAGTTTTCAGGTAGTAGGAGGAAACAGGTCATTGAATAATTATGATCTTTGCCTATATCCACCAATTATCATGCAGGAAAAAAAATTATAAAAAAGTTGGAAGGGAGAGTGTGGGGAATGTTTTGTTATACCGTATCATAAAACAAAATTAGGTTTGATGTTATTCTTTCACTATTAACAGTGTCCACTAAGGGGTGCTGCCTAATAATCATTTATTTCATCATTTAATTTAATCATTTAATATAATTATTCATTTATATTGTAAAGCGTTGCGCAAACTGTTGGCACTATATAAATCCTGTATAATAATAATAATAATAATTTTAAAATGCTTGCAGTGGCTTCTGCAACCAGCCTCCAAAAATAATGGAGAAAATCCTTACTAGAGAGCCAGAGCCAAGAGCTTGGGGGATATTGTAACTTAAAGTGAACCTGGGCCTATACTATGCTCACTAAAATAGTAACATATTCTGAACAAACAGTAAACACACTTTTTTGTGTAAACTCACTCACCTTTGTGCATTGTGGAGAAATTAGTGCAGCCAATGCTGGGGTAAGTGCATATAGTTGGAAAGTGATTTAAAGTGGACATGTATGAACAGCATGTACAGTATGAAAAGCATGAATATGGCATTAATTAAAAAATCCAAATATAAATTAGAATATCTGTGAAGGTTCTCATTCATCCAGGTCATGGCATATCTGTAAAAAAATAAGTCAAGGCAACTGGACTTGCTGTATTTTTTCAATCTGTCTTCAAGAAAAATACATCAAGTCCAGTTGCCTAGACTTATTTTTTACAGATATAAATTAGACTGGATTAAAACATATTGATTAGGTAAGGATGGCATGCCCAGTAGGCATATGCTGTTTTTTTGGTAGTATGGCTAGCATGTAATACAGTTATAAACCCAGGGCTATATTCAAGTGTTTTAGTGAGAGTTTAGCTCCATGGCCACACTTTGTACAAATAATAGGAGTGAAAGAGCGTAGATCATGGTGCTACTTATGGAAGACGAGGAGCAGAGCAGCAGAGAAACAATTACTATTAATTTGGATGACATCTGTTCCATTACGGTGCTCTGGGACATAAAACAGTGCTGTCCCCATATGACAGGTTGTGATCTCTTCTATTTAGAGTTGGAGAGAATCCCGCACAGTGAGAGTTCTGAGGTGGAATCTAGATCAATGATTGTGAAGACTGGAACCAAAACAAAGAAACTTATCACAGGCAGTTTGAGGGAGGAGAGGCTTTATGGCAGAATATCATGATGGCTTTTCTGTAATTTAAAGAAAGATCTCACAGTGTCAATCCACATTTAGAGGCTGAATATGTTAAAATACCTGTAAAAAAACAAAGATACACTTTAACTCATAGAACAGAGGAAATGACTTCAGGAAGTTGTACCTGGCATTTGAGACATTGTAGTTTCAATTAGGGATGCACCGATACCGATACAAGCATCGGTATCGGCCGCGATACCGAGTATTTGCATGAGTACTCGAAATATGATTTATTGTCTATTTTTCCCCATTTGGGTCATTTTAAAATCCATTTCAAACTAAACTGCAGGTACATATTAGTGCTCATTTAATCCAGGTATGTATTTATTTAAAGATATTTCATATACAAAAAGTACCTGAATCTTTCTTGCTATCCGCCTCTTGTAGGTATTGTTAGCCAATCAGGCTTGACTCCATTGTACAATGCTGTCAGATTCCTTATAAAAAAATTATGGAATGATGTCTTTATCTGTGTTTTTCTGCTCATTTGTTGTCCAATCAAAGACTAGGTGAGGCCAAGACCAGGCTTAATTGCTTGTCAGGGGTACATGGATCACAAAAGACTGGTTTAACAGATTTACAAATACTTTTTGCAGCTTGTCTATACCAGAGTTCATACTTAGTAGAATTACATTTGGCTGCCATTACAGCTGTGTTTAGTTTGTGGAAAATCTTCACCAGCTCCTACCTGTAAAAAGCTACCACTATCATGTTCAACCATGGGGAGAGGGTGCTTGAAGGGTAATAATAGAAATGCTGGCATTTTTTGAAAAGTTTCAGGTTTGGTTTAATCAGATAAGAAAATCTTTTTTAACCACTTAGCATCCATAGCAATTTCTTAATTTTTCAACACACACAATAAAATCTGAATATTTGGCTAGGAAACAGCTTAGAACCCCCAAACATATTTTATATACAGTACTGTGGAAAAGTTTTAGGAAGGTGTGAAAAAATGCTGTAAAGTAAGAATGCTTTCAGAAATAAAAGTGTTACTAGTTTATTTTATCGCTTAACAAAATGGAAAGTAAATGAACAGAAGAGAAATCCAAATCAAATCAATACATTTTTGTGAGCACCCTTTGCCTTCAAAACAGCATCAATTCTTCTAGGTACACTTGCGCACAGTCTTTGAAGGAACTTGGTGTAATATTCCAATTAAGGAGGAAGACGGAACTCAGCTGAGGAGTCACAGTTAATCTCACGTGCTCAGGCCCAGGAGTACGTGATGGCAAGTAATCACAGGCCACACAACTCAGTGCATCATAGTGCCATCTCCCTACACTACACTGACTACACTGAGGTATGGAAGTGGATCAGCAATTATTTATATACACAGGTCTCTGATGTGATTTACACCAAGCTTCAATAAGTAGGCAGCTCTATATGTTAAGTCACATATAACAGTAAGAGGTTGCACAGCAGGCTAGGGTTTCCATATGTTACTTCCCATTTAATGATGAGGTTGCACAGCAGGCTATGGCTTCTATATGTTACTTCACATATACTGGTAAGAGGTTGCACAGCAGGCTATGGTTTTTTATATGTTACTTCACATATAATGATAAGAGGTGGTATTGGAAGGCAGGTATCACATATGCACAGCAGGAGGAGGCACAGTCTATCCAAGCAGTTATATGCAATTAGATCCAGGTAGTGCAAGGCAGTACAATGGGACCCCAGTGGCCAGCTTAGCCAGAGAGGTGGATACTTGCTGTTTAGGAGGCTCTTCTGTGAGAGCAGTAAGGTGACCAAGAGGAGTCCGGTGTTATCAGGGCACACAGGACCCTATGCAAGCAGCCACTTCCTTGATAGTGCCGTGGAGGTGCGAGGCATACGTCTGGCGTTCCCCTCTGGTTGTTGGAACGCCAGACTATCGTCAGGTTGCGGCGGGGGGAGTTCCCGAGTGACGTCAGCGGACTGGGGGAGGAGCTATCCTCCGAGTCCATGATGCCGAACGACCGGGTCTGCGGGATGTATTACACTTGGCAGGTAGGTTGTTCCAAACATCTTGGAGAACTAAGCACAGATCTTCTGTGGATGTCGGCTGCCTCAAATCCTTCTGTCTCTTTATGTAATCCCAGACAGACTCCATGATGTTGAGATCAGGTCTCTGTAGCGGCCAAACCATCACTTCCAGGTCTCCTTGTTCTTCTTTATGCTAAATATAGTTCTTAATGACATTGGCTGTATGTTTGGGGTCATTGTCCTGCTTCAGAATACATTTGGGGTCAATCACATGACTCCCAGATGGTATGGCATGATGGATAAGTATCTGCTTGTATTTCTCAGCATTGAGGACACCATTGATCCTGACCAAATCCCCAACTCCCTTGGCAGAAATGCAGCCCCAGACTTGCAAGGAGCCTCCACCATGCTTCACTGTTGCCTGCAGACCCTCATTATTGTACTGCTCTCCAGCCCTTTGGCGAACAAGCTGCCCCCTGCTGCAGCCAAATATTTCAAATTTTGACTCATCAGTCCAGAGCACCTGCTGCCATTTTTCTGCACCCCAGTTCCCATGTTTTCATGCATAGTTGAGTTGCTTAGCCTTGTTTCCATGTCGGAGGTATGACTTTTTGGCCGCAATTCTTCCATGAAGACCACTTCTGGCCAGACTTCTAGATGGATGTACCTGGGTCCCTCTGGTTTCCGCCAATTCAGTGCTGATGTCACTGATAGACATCTTCCGATGTCGAAGGGAAGTAAGCATGATGTGTCTTTCATCTGCTGTATTGTTTCCTTGACCAACCACTGCGTCTATGGTCCGCAATGTTGCCTGTTTCTTTGTGCTTCTTTAAAAGAGCTTGAACAGCACATCTTGAATCCCCATTCTGTTTTGAAATCTTGGCCTGGGAGAGACCTTGCTGATGTAGTATAACTACCTTGCGTCTTGTTGCTGTGCTCAGTCTTACCATGGTGTATGACCTGTGACAGAAATTGTCTTCCACAACCTCACCTTAGTAGTAGAGTTTGGCTGTTCCTCGCACAATTTTAAGCCTCCTACACAGCTGTTTCTGCTTCACTTAATGACTTTGTTTAACCACTTCAAGACCAGGTGTTTAGACCCCCTTCCTGGCCAGGCCATTTTTCAGTATTCATCGCTGCGGTACTTTGACTGACGTTTATTCCGTCATGCAATGCTGTACTGAAATTTATTTTATACAATTTTTTGGGGACAGATAGAGCTTTCTTTTGGTGGTATTTAATCACCACTACGGGTTTTATTTTTTACTATAATTAGGAAAAATTACTGAAAATTTTGGGGAAAAAACGTTTTTTTTTACATTATGTTAGGAAACATTTATTATTACCCAGTTTTTTGGTAAAATATAAAAGTCGGGGTCATGTCGGGTAAATAGACACCAAACATGTCAAGCTTTAAAATTGCGTGCACACGCGACATCGCAGAAAACTACCATACCCAAATTTGTCTATAGGCAACACTTTAAATGCTTTTACCGCTTATCAGTTTAGTGTTATCAGTGATTGATGGCCCTAGAATTATTGCTCTCACTCCGACGTTCGCAGGCGATATGTAACATGTGCGGCGTAATGGGCGCAATCATCTTTTTTGCACATATGCGCCCCCCATGCATGTTTGCATGTATGGGGGAGGGACTTTCAATTTTTTTTAATTTTTTTTTAAATTCTTTTTTATGTGTAACTTAAAACATTTTTTTTTGGGGGGGGGGGCTTTAATTTTTTTTTCCTTTTTTTTCCACTAAACTTTATTGCTATCCAATACGGGGGCTAATAAAACCCCC
>NW_017306633.1:691219-731700 GCF_000935625.1 Nanorana parkeri
TTTAACCACTTCAAGACCAGGTGTTTAGACCCCCTTCCTGGCCAGGCCATTTTTCAGTATTCAGCGCTGCGGTACTTTGACTGACGTTTATTCCGTCATGCAATGCTGTACTGAAATTAATTTTATACCATTTTTTGGGGACAGATAGAGCTTTCTTTTGGTGGTATTTAATCACCACTACGGGTTTTATTTTTTACTATAATTAGGAAAAATTACTGAAAATTTTGGGGAAAAAACGTTTTTTTTTACATTATGTTAGGAAACATTTATTATTACCCAGTTTTTTGGTAAAATATAAAAGTCGGGGTCATGTCGGGTAAATAGACACCAAACATGTCAAGCTTTAAAATTGCGTGCACACGCGACATCGCAGAAAACTACCATACCCAAATTTGTCTATAGGCAACACTTTAAATGCTTTTACCGCTTATCAGTTTAGTGTTATCAGTGATTGATGGCCCTAGAATTATTGCTCTCACTCCGACGTTCGCAGGCGATATGTAACATGTGCGGCGTAATGGGCGCAATCATCTTTTTTGCACATATGCGCCCCCCATGCATGTTTGCATGTATGGGGGAGGGACTTTCAATTTTTTTTAATTTTTTTTTAAATTCTTTTTTATGTGTAACTTAAAACATTTTTTTTTGGGGGGGGGGGCTTTAATTTTTTTTTCCTTTTTTTTCCACTAAACTTTATTGCTATCACATACGGGGGCTAATAAAACCCCCCTATGTGATAGGAAAATATGTGACAGGTCCTCTTTATGGAGACATCAGGGGTCTCCAAAACCCCTAATGTCACCTAGGACCCCCCAAAAGAAGCTGATGAAGCACAGATCTGCTCCATCAGCTTCTTTGCAGCTTCTGAAGCTGGAGAGTGACAAAAGAATGCGGAAGTGATGTAATATACAACACTTCCGCATTCTTTCAATGGAGAGGGGACCCGCTCAGATCTAGAGAGCTCCCGGCCGGCCTGGAGGCAGTTACATTTACATATGAAATTGATGATCATTAGCACCTGCTCGCTATAATTGGTTAATCATACACCTGACTCTAATCCTACAAAATCCCTGACTTTCTGCAAGTGAAAGAATTGATGCTGGTTTGAAGCCAAAGGGTAGTCACAGCAAATATTGATTTGATTTAGATTTTTCACTTTGCAATTTGTTAAAATGAACAATAAAAAATATATATTTCTGAAAGAATTATTACTTTACAGCATGTTTTCACACCTACCTATAACTTTTGCACGGTGCTGTTTATATTATATCTATATAATATATTCCTGATATATTCCTGTAGAATAAAAAAATGCTAGCTGCAATGTTTTATGCATGATATTTGCTCAAATATTTGTCATATCGATATTTTTAAGATAAAATACACTAAAACAGAATAACACAACACAGACTGAATATAATACCTAATCTTCTGGTAAAATATAAAACATGGGGTCGTGCTGGGTAAAGAGATACCAAACATGTCAAGACTTAAAATTGTGCGCACCTGTAAAATGGCTAAAAAACGACAGAACCTAAAATTGCCCATAGATGACGCTTTACCAATCATTCATTTAGTGTTAACAAGAAGTGTTAGCCCTAGAATTATTGCTCTCACTTCGATGTTCAAGGCGATACTTATTTATTTCAGGTATTTTCTATAGCGCTATCAATTTACACAGCGCTTTACATACAGAACATTCACATCAGTCCCTGACCTCAAGGAGCTTACAATCTAAGGTCTCTTAGAATACCTGGAAGAAACCCACACAAGCACAGGGAGAACATGCAAACTCCTTGCAGATAGTGAGGGTGAACCCAACGCGTATTTGTGTTTGTATATGTGTGTACGTGGGGGGCAGGGGACTTTTTAAAAAATTATGTTTTTTTTAGGGGTGCGGAAATTAACGATTAATCCGCCGATTAATCGTTAATTTCTTTGATCGATCAAAATTATGTTGATCGATCAAAGTTACTCACCTCTCCGCCAGCTTCCGGGTCTTCCGTCGGAGATCCGGTGACGTCACGGACATCGACGTCACCGGACTCCTCCCCCCTTCCCCGAGTGGCTCTGTCGGCTAACGAAGGGAAGGGGGGAGGAGTCGGGTGATGTAGTTGTCCGTGATGGGTAACGAAGGGAAGGAGGGAGGAGTCCGGTGACGTCACGGACATAGACTCCTCCCCCTTCCCTTCGTTACCTGACGGAATCACTTGGGCTGTGGAGTCTCCTCCTCACTCTTGGGCCGGTGAGTCATCAGATGTTTGTACAAGGCAGACAAATAATATGTAACATGTAAAACAGTAAAATGATCAATGATCTACTACCCTGCTACCCTGTTAGAAATCTGCTACCCTGGTGAGACCCCCTCAGAGCCCTGGTGAGACCCCACAAAGCCATGGTGAGACCCCATGGAGCCCTGGTTAAACCAGGGCTCTGTGGGGTCTCACCAGAGCTTTGAGGGGGCCTCACCAGGGTAGCAGGGCTCTGTGGGGTCTAACCAGCCTTGTTAGACCCAGATCCACGTTACAAGAAACTCACCTGTCTAAGAAGAGAGAAACGCGAAGCAGTGTGGACAACATTGTCGAATGCATTCAGGGCCTTCCACGATAGAAGACAGCCAGCAGGATGTCCAACAGGCTTAGAAGAAGAAACAGGATGTCCAACAGGCTTAGAAGAAGAAACAAGCAATGATGAGACAGAAGTACCTGTGCCGAAGAAGCAAAAACTTACTCTGTTGCTGAGCTACTCTGAATCGCAGTCCTCAGCTGACGAATCAGATGCCGTACACAGTGCACAGGCCGAGCTGACGCGGTACCAAGTAGAAGCTCCCATTCCAGAAACAGAGGATCCTCTCATGTGGTGGAAACGTAATAACCATCGTTTTCCTGTCCTAAGCAGTTTTGTGCAGATAATTCTTTGTGTACCGGCAACATCTGTTCCGTGCGAAAGACTGTTCAGTTCTTCAGGGTATATCGTCAATAAAATGCGATCATGTCTGCTTCCAGAAAATGTAAACGCTCTGGTATGTCTGCGTGACTGGCTAAAGTGATGCCTACTTGCCTACTATAAAGTGATTGACAGCCAGTATACTGGATACGTTTTATAATTAAACTAACTTTCTAAGTTTTTCTTAAAGTTTAATAAAAAATAACTTGCGTCAGTGCTACAGTTGAATTAAAAACTTATTTGTGTAAACTGTGAAGTTAAGTTATGGATTGTGGAAACTAAGTAGTGTCGGGTACTGTAGTAACAAGCGGGTCTTTCCTGCCCGTGCGCGCACGCTAGGGGGCGCGCGCGAGCAGGAAAAAAATGCCGTCTGACGACGGCAACCCGCAGATAGGAGTCAGCCGTCCGTCCGTTTTTTTCTTAACGGGCGGATGGCAAGAGGTTAATCATTACCAGCCCTAGTTTTTTTGTGTTTTTTATATGTGCCTCTAATTTTTATACTTTTTTAACATTATTGCTATCACATAGCACAGATACAGCGACAGGTCCTCTTGATGTGGGCATCAGGGGTCTATTAGACCGCGGGTTACACTCAACAGCTGCATACAAGTGATTGGGCAGCTTTAACACTTGTATGTTACAGCCAGATGCTGGAGCAGCGGTGATCTTGGTATAACCACTTCAAGACAGATGAATTATGGTCAAGTAGTGGTTAATCTTTGTCCTGTTTCCCACATACTTTTTTCAAAAGGATTTTCATATGGGAATTTTCAGCAATATAGTCTTCATCTAGTTTTGTGAAGTGTCCAGATTATAGTTGTCCCATGGACGGCTTCTCCTCTTAAGTATTTCTGTAGCTCCATTTCGTTTCAGTTTGTTACACTGTGAGCATGACAATTTTAACCCATGTTAATTAAAAATAGATGTCATAGAGTAATTACAACCAAAATGAAGTTCAATCAATTACCAGTGATTTCCAGTAAATGTTGTAGCTTTTCTAAAGTCAAAATTAAACTCAATATATGATAAATGCCATATAGATATCTTTGCAGCCACATTTTCAGGCTACTTCTGGGGGGCATCTGACTTTGTGCAGTGCACAATTAATTTCCTGTTATGCTTTGTGTGAGTGAAAGTGCAGTGGGCTAGGGTGGTGCTGGGACCATGGAATACTCTGACCTCAGTTTTGATAGGTCCAGTGATTTGGCGAGTATCTTTAGTCAAAAACTAAAAATAAATCTGTATTTCTATACTGAATTTCCATAAGTTCTATCCCACGCCTAATAAACAGATCCATCTTGAATTTGTAAATGTATTGATTGAAGATGCCCATAGGATGTACTTCCTCAATGCACTGACACCATAACCCTCAGCCCTCTGAATATACACTTCCTTGTGTCACCACTCAAACTAAGCCTGCCATCTTACCTTCTCACAATGCAACATCATTATTGCTTGCTGGAAGGATATGTAGTCTTGAGAAATGGAGATTGCATTACATCAAGCAGCAGGGAAAGTGATGCAAAGCACACTGGGAATCCAGGAAGTTGGTGAAAGTGATGGGCAGATGGAAGACAGCACTCACTACATAAAAGGGATTTCTTCCAAGCAAGCTTTGATTGTATTATCAGAAACAACTCCAGTATGTATTCCTATTACAATACTGATGTTATACCAGGATAGGATGTGCTGGGACTTTACAACTCTAACTAGTAGAGCAATCAACTGCATGAGATAAATGTCAAAAACGACAGCAGGTAGGCAGGCAGTTTAGAAGCCAAATGCTCATGCATGGGTGGAAAGTACCTTCAATGTTTGTATTTTTGTATCTATAGTGTTGAAGCAGTGAACCAAACAAAATACTGCTGGGAAATAATTCTGCCTGGTGAGACTCAGTAACATAGCAAAATATATTATATCAGTCACCCCTATGAAAGCAGTTGTATCTATAGCGTTGAAGCAGTGAACCAAACAAAATACTGCTGGGAAATAATTCTGCCTGGTGAGACTCAGTAACATAGCAAAATATATTATATCAGTCACCCCTATAAAAGCAGTTTATCGACCCTTATTATAATCTTGTGCTGCTAATTAATATGATTGCCCTTTTAATCTGAGCCAGACTTGTTTTATATACCCCCTCCGGCTACATTATGCCACCCCCTATGGCCACAAACAATTGTGTCTTTACAGCTCTGTAAACCTTCAAACTCAACTCCAGGATGAGCAAATATTGTATAAATACAAGAGCCATGCGTATTCTTACTTGAATCTTGGTGAGCTTTGTGTATTTCTTCCGGATATGCGCAGTAATCCAGTGTGAAACTTCCCTCTATACAGGAACTTCCTGTAATAAAGACCAGTCACTGACGCTCTCTCGTCTTGTTAAAGGTGATTGGTCTTGAATCCGCCTCCTCTTGTAGTGGGTGGGGCCTGCTGAGCCCCACTGAAGTCCACTGGGAAACTGACATTTGAGATCTTCTGGGTCCCCTGCATCTGCTACTGCTTCCTCCTGCTGACGTCCACTGCACTGCAAGAGACAGTAGAAATGTGGAGATCAGCAGGTCTACTTAGTGAGAGCCTTCCAATATCATCCTTAAGGTGTAGTTCCTTTTTTGTAGTCAAATTTGAGAAAACTCCACTATATGTTTGTTATGTGGTCCCACTCACACAGTGTACCAAAGAATATATTTAAAAAAATATTCCTTATAGAAAGTCCTTATAAAAAGAATTAGGATCGGAGTCAGTGGCTGCTATGGGGCCTTGGGGTTGAAGGGGCCCCATTAAGGATTGTAGAAGTTGCTGTTGACCCTGTACCACCTATGACATTTCTTATCAAGAAGAGCCGACATCAGATGTGCAGACCGCTCTCCTGCTACCTGTCCTTGATTTAGATTTTAAGAGGGGCCCCATCAAAATTTCTGTGGTAACACCCCTGCTTAGGACTGAAAACTGAGGATCGTGTTTCTCTCATTATCTTCATTAACATACAATAGAGAAGCCAGGAATGTGATCCTTTAATCCTTTAGTAGTATTAAACTTTCAATCGTTTTTCAATAATGAATCCATATCTAACAAATATATATTGTCCAGCAAAATATTTCTTTATATTTTTGCCCAAACACTTACAGTCATCATGTTTCCGAACAGCTCCAACTCTCTCAGCTCAGCTTCCCTGAACTTCCTGTCCAGTACAGTCTCACAAGCGGCAGAACAGTCTCGGGAAGCTATACATCTACTAGCTTGGAGGAGGGAGCATGAGAGTGTCTTGCCTTGCCTTGCTGTGACTGTGTGTTTGTAGAGACACACAGCTTACTAGCACATAGACACGTGCACAAGTAAAAAATTTGTTTCGTTTTGATTTGGATTTTGCATCATTTCATTTTTCGTTTCGGGATTCGGATTAAATCCGTTAGCGGTAGTCTGTAAGGACTTTCGTGTTCGTTTTGTTTCCGTTTTGTTTGCGGTTCATTTGTTTCGTGGCAGCAAGGTGACATTAAAAAAGAGTTTTGTCACTTTGGTGCAAGGAAAATTCATCCACAAATGAAAAATTGTACAGCCTACTGCTAACAAATTTCGTCCAAAATCTAGTTTTCGGAAATGCGGATTCGTTTTCATTCGTCATTTCTGTTATTCGGAAATTCGGATACATGCGAATCTCCGAATAACTCAAATTCGTCCGAAATACAAATTTTTCCGAAACGAATCGCACATGTCTACTAGCACACACAAAGGAGCCACCGTAAAAGGAGCCACCGTAAAAGAGGATATCAGGGCCAGCGCTCAGGGGTCCAGCTGATTCTGCAGGTAACTAAAACTTTTATACCTAAAGGAGAAGCATCCATTGTGATTTAATCAGCATCTGAAATAGCCTAAAAGCATTTTGACATTAATATCACTTGATATTACAATAAATATATATATATTTTTTTTAAATCATAACAATTGTTAACACATTGTTTTAGCAAAATATGTCATGGAGTTAAGGTTTACTTTACTTTACTTATACTTTAGAGAACATTTCAATATGATCCATCAGATTCTGGCAACAGACAAAGCTGCCTTAAGCTAAAACACATTTTTATCACTCCTTTCCATTTCATATTGAAAATCCTCAACTGTAATAGGTATAAACATTGGAGAACTAAACTTTTTCTGGAATATATTAGTAGTCATTAATGCTTCAAGAGTCCATATTAAATCACTTTGCATATTGTATGCTCCTTCAGGGTCAAGAACAGATGTCAATGGTCCAATGTTCTCTGTTAGGAAGTGCGGAATATGTTGTGTTCCCATAAATTAATGACATTAATATGCAAATAACACAATAATCCTTTTCGTTACCCAAGTCTCTTATCTATCTGCATTCTTGGCTTATTACTCCTTTGACTGCTCAATATGTGAGGGTCACAGTTGTGTTATATTATACAATATGCACCCATGATGCTCTTGTAGTGTTTTACTATATGTACAGTAATATAGCCATTGCTGTGTAATATTTAATGTTTGCTTTGTATTTGTCATGAATTCATGGAGACATATACAGAGCTATGAATTTATTACTGAAATCCTGTGCGGTGTTGTTAACTCATTTATAGATCTATTTATGTCTCCTACTTACATACCAAAGTGAAGATCAGATAATCACCAGCATGCACCAAATACAATTGTAGCCCCTGCCACCTTCTGTGGAGTAGCTACTAGAAATGTTGCATTGCTAGAGCTGTAATCAGTCTAGCTGATTTATATTTGGCTATTATCTGGTTAATTCCAGGTTCCATTCATTGATGGTACCTGCCTGAATGGGGTGTGACCCTGCTGCAGAGTGGGGTAGCCAATAGGGGAAGACCATGAGTGTCTATGCCTCATCAGACAATCACTGGGGATTTCATAGCCAGTGTTCCATCCTGGGGAAGTGCAACTATACTCAGGGGAATTGCCATTTGCTCAGTTCCAGTCCGACCTTGGGCTTAGCCTGGGGGTGGGATGTTTTGAGATGGAAATGCTCACTAGGCCTCAAGCCTGGAGGAGGCCACACATGTGGACCCTGCAAGGGTCAGGAACTGATTGAGGAAGAGAACCGGAGAAGCCGAATGGCTACTGGAGGTGCCTGGTACTGGTATGGACCTCAGGAGCAAGTTTGGTGTCTCTCCTATGGAAGATCTCATGCCTATCCCTGTTCAGTTGTTGCTCTATTGCCCAGTGTCAGCCTGTGCCCCTATTGCTTCTGCACTGTGGAAGACTGAAAGGGAATTGGTGAGTATTTTTATTATGGATGTCCTAAGGCCTATACCCTCTCTCCCTGTTATGAAGTTCTCCAATAAAGCATTTAAAAAAGGCACTTAAAGTGTCTGGCACCCACCTTTCTTAATTACACATCCCTTTACTGGCTAAGGATCTGCCCCTGAGAGTGAAATAGCGTCCCTCTCTACCCTTTGGGGGTCCACCTCAGGCCTCCGGGGGTCAGGGGGGCGCTACACAATCATAGATTCTGGCTCTATTTATTTAGTCATCATCATAATTTGTCATAAAATGCCAATGTTTCAGGCCCACACAAGGTCCCTTCTTCAGGGCGGCATATTGATGTCACTTTGCCACTATGTCACCCTGAAGAAGGGACCTGAAACGGTGTTTTATGACAAATTGTGACAATTATTCAATAAATAGAACCTATGATTGTATTTTGTGTGCTGGTGATTTTCTGTTTTTTTGGGTTCTACACGGCGCCATCCGTGCAATCACCACAAGCGCACCACTATCTTTCAAGTTCACAACACTGTATGCAGTACAGGTGACTAATGACATTACCTACATACCATATGTCATTAGTGGGCCGGCCAGTATATCCTGAAGGAGCAGCCACCTGCCCCTTTTTAATATTGTGGCACAGGTTTCTCTGCGGGGGTGCAATGGATCCATGGGATGCAGTTGAATGTTAAAAAAGAGGCCTGTCACAATAAGTTTAGTTATGTATTATGTTAATAGATGGTGGCGGTTTAAGTCCATTCATACTTTCCGCTGTCCCTTAGCTGAAAGTCCGTGCTTCTGACATTCACTGGAGGAGGAGTTTGCAAGAGCCAGAGTATTGCACTCATGATCAACTGATCGCAGTTGCATTGCTTTGCAGGCTTAAATGCAGGACAGGAAGTGTGTAAAAAGCAATGACAGGCTAAAGGGGGGCTCATGATGTAATGAGGGCTTCTGATGAGAAGAGGGCTTCTGATGAAAAAGAGGGGGACTCTGATGTGAAGGGGTCTCCTTATGTAAAGAGGGCTCTGATGTGAAAGGGGAGCCCCCCGTTTTTTGGGGGTTTTTTGCGTTGGGTTTTCCCTTAAAATCCGTATGGATTTGTGCATTTTAGAATGGGTGCCTCAAGTATTTGCATAGTTTTAAAGGGTGCCTTAACTGGATAAAGGTTGGGAAACACTGCTGTAGACACCATTCTCTTCCTGACACTGCAACATGTAAGAACATTTCAATAAATACAGAGATACCATAGATACCATAGACCACATATATCATACATTGGTTTGTTTGCATAGTAATTATTAAACTGTTTTGGCAAAAAAGAAGCAGCTGATGCCCTTGAATCGAGAAGAGACAAGAGTAAGCAGATGTTATGTTTGGCATACAAATGACATAGTAAGGGCAGATCACAAATTAACGGAGCTCATTTTAATTCTTAGATTGGCTTCAAGTACATGTACTTAAATAGATTCAAGCTCTGTCTCCTTAGTTCACCTTTGTATTGGTTCTATCTCATAGGAAATGTTTCCAAATATTTTACTTATACAACTGCATCAATTCTATATAGAATACAAACACAGCTGGACGTACACGTGGCAACTTTAAGGAAATTATAACCACTTTCGATCAACCAGGCATTGAACATATGAAAGTGGTTACATGAACCCAGGGAATTTACCACCCATGAGTTGGATCGGGCAGCTGAATTCTGTCGATCAAACTGGACAATATATTGACAGTTTCCATAAAGGTTACTGAAAAAAAGAAAGAATGAAAACCCTACATCAATCACACTGAAAACGGTCAGACTTTTCTGTTGGGTTCAGTCAAGACATTTTTAATCCCATCTCCTTGCCTTCAATCAAAACCACTAATTTCAACATTTAACCCCTCGCAATTTTGATTTCAGTTCAATCGAAAGTGTTTGTAGTTGCTGGAAAATTGCTGTGTGTATAGCCAGCTTTACAGAGCTCACTTTCATGTACCTTTACTGTTCATTTACCCAGCGATCCCATCCAAGCTCTCTGCTTGTCAGGCTTTTTGAGGCGTCCATTCCTAGTACAGTAGGGTGAGGTGGGGTGTAAACGTGATGGTATCTGTGAGACGTGGAGAGCAAATCTACTGACCAAAGGTAGTACCATCAGCAAATGATTCAGACATACTAGTTAAAGCAACTATGTAGCAGAGTTAAAAATATGTAAAAAAGCAGGCCCTGCAAAAGAAGGGTTGATAACTCACCTGTCCTGCCACCTGCTCCTCTGTTTAAGAGCTACAGCCGTGTGAAGATCATTCACACTCTGCAGTTCCATGAATGTCAGATGCCTCCCACCAAGTGCTGTGTTCCTTCTGTTAACCCAGATGTCGCTACTGTGTCCTGTAGGGACATATGGCATATGGGCTGAAAGGAAGAACCACAGGAAAGGAAGAACGGGGGATCAGGTATTGGGGGATCTGGTATCCGATAAACCTTGATGTGTGTAGGCTATGAAGAGGCCATTGATCTGCAGAGGAGCAAATATTGGAGGAACCAGTGGCAGGATGGGTAGGTATAAACCCTCTTCATTTGCACTTCCTGCTTTTTTATATCTTTTTAACTCATTTTCAGAGTCATTTTAATTATACATTTTCACAGGAATACTGAGCAGTTCTCGATTGCATATTACTTTTTGCCTGTAGAAACCAGGTACCATCCATCATTTCTACATTGAAGAGTTGACAATAAGTATTCTTATTGGTTGCTCTAAACTTTTACTGCATACATCTTAGACATTAGTTTTTTTATATATTTTAAGATATAGACAAGTTAGAATTTTAAAAAGTTATTTGACAGAGCTGAAGACATGCTGTCACCCAAAACTCATGAAGGAGGGATTTTGATGGAAGCTGAGAAAAGCCTCTGAATTATAATACAGGAAACAAAACTGTTCCTAAAAATAAAAACAACAGGCAGCTAACAAAGTACAAAGCTTTATGGTTTTGCCAAAATCAGGTTCTTGTCATTCTGTATCAAGGTATGTTCTCTGTACCGCCCTGGAGCTAGTTATTTTGAAGTAGTGATAAAAAAAAAAAAAAAGGCCTATACAATAAGCCAAGTTTAATACATAATTTACTAGACGCTTCACTTTCATGTTTAGAAAATAAGTTGTTTATTTGGTAAAGCTGATGGAGTAAAGAATATCATATTGGAAAAGGTAAAGCTAACACTCTATCCCCTGATTATCACACATTTTCTTATTTAAGTGGTTATGGCAAGGACTGAGGTTAACAAACCTCCAGGGTGTGGAACAGGTCAAAGAGGGGTTAAGATTTGAGCTTTCGTGGGAAAGGGTCTAGGACTTATTTGATTGGTGGTTCAAGGTCCGATAGGCAGAGAAGAGCCACAAGGGTTGTTCCTGTGGAGGCTGCAGGGTATCTATTCAGGAACGTACAGACAAAGAGGAAAGTTTTCCTCACCCACCTGCCCTCAACGTTCGGTTGCTTGTGAGTCGAGTGCTAATGGGAGTTTATTTTAAAAAATAACAGCATCTTGGGAAGTCACGAGGCCTTTGGGGGTCAGTAATTAGATGAATTGTTTAAAAATTGGGGGCACATCTGGGGTAAGGTGTTTGCACTTTCCTGGCTATTAGTGGTTCTCTCCTAGGTCTCCTGGGTAAAAGTAAGAACATGGGAGTTTGGTAACGTCCTTGGGCCAGTAGGGGAGTGGCTGAGGACAATTCTATTTTTAAATTGTAGATTACAATTTAGACGCCTTCCTGGTCGCAATGACCAAATTGTTTGTGGTTTATGTTATGTTATTTATTTTGTTGTTTGTCTTGTAAATAAAAAGGCTGGAGTGGCCAATTAAACCCATGTCACGAAGTCTGTTCAGTTATTTAAGTGGTTATGGCAAGGACAGAGGTTGACTGATCCTTTAGTCATGCTTATGCAATAAGCCATGCCCAATACATAATTTACTAGATGTTTCACTTCCAGGTTTAGAAAATAGGTGATGAACTTGATAAAACTGATGGCTTAAAGAATATCGTAATGGAAAAAGGTAAGGCTAACACTGTCCCCTGATTAGCCCAGACTTACTTAGGTGCCTAGCTTACCTACATGAAGCATATCTACCGCCAATATATTTTAGTACTGTTATTATTGTTGCTACCATGCTCTTTCCTTTAATTCTATATCAGAATACATTACAACATACCCATTTATCCATAGAGACATGAAATGTTACACACAAACACACACACCAAATACTTTAATCCTAATTTAGGTAAAGCTAATCAACCAAGCAATATGAGTAGAAGTTATGGCTGTATGCCAGGGGCGGAATGACCCAGTAGGATAGTGATCCCCAGCCAGTCAGTTTTTAAATATTAAGTCAGTTTGATGAATCTATTTACAATAAAAGTAACCTCTTTTGATTGTTGGAATGTCACTCCCCAACGCTAATTCTGGAGGGGTCACGGCAGTATGCTACTTCCTGAAACAAGCACCTCTCCTAGGAGTCAGTCAATGGTACTCTACACTGTAGACTCTACAGCACTAGATGTGAGTCTCTAAATGAGGCAAAACTATTTGCATGGCCTTCATGCTGACCCACTGTCAGAAGTACTTTAAGTCACTACTAGGATAAGTATTCAGATAAATACTACTGACATGTCTCTGAATTTCCGGATCTGCGTATTTATTTTGGGTCACTGGCCCTGTATTGAAACCAGTAGATCAGCACAAGAGCCAACCAACTAGTATTTTCTGAGGATAGACACCATATTTGTTGTAAATGCTGACAGGCAGGCTTTTTTTTTTACGTATGTTTCCTGTGTCATAGATGCACCTACTTGTCTGTCATCAATTTTTTGTTGTGCTAGCGTACATTAAGCCACACAAACACAACCCAGACATGATTGTGCTCTAGGACAAAATAAGTCCCATGTGCATGTGCCACAGTTACGTCATCCCATCTTGGCCAATCAAGATGGCCGAAGATGCCGATCTTGTAAGAAGATCAGGTGAAGATGGAAGCACTGGTGATGGTGCACAGACAGCACGGCGCTAAAGAGGGTCGCTTTGCAAGGCACATTATGGCAAACCTCCTGGGGGCTCAATGTTGTTATATATATATATATATATATAACAGGTAGTTAAATTCTGCTTTAATGGCAGTTCCAATAAAAATAATGACATCTCCAGTTATGGTGCAGGACATGGCTTATGCATCAGGGAGACTATACAGTATAGTCCTTTGTGAGCTACTAATTCCTTTTCACATTATGGCAAAAAAAAAAATGCTGGAGCCCCAAAGTTCTTTTTATATGTCTCAGATGGTTAAATTCTACTTTAACGGCAGTTCTAATTTTAACCTCCGTTTATGGTTTAGCACATGGCTCATGCATCGGGAAGTCTATAAAGTCCTGTATGCCTGGAAATTTCCTTTTACACCTGACAGCTAAACATAGTAGTTGGGGAGCAAAAAAAAATAGGTAAGTAGAGGTGTCTGTGGAGGTCTGCATTAAAGTGAACCCGTTGCTTTGACCTGTAAAGAAAAGTTTCACTTTAAGGTGATCAATATTTAGATAGAATGATAGATAGATAGATAGATAGATAGATAGATAGATAGATAGATAGATAGATAGATAGATAGATATGGAATATATTTTTCCTATTCTATATCCGCCCTATCATTACATTGTTTTTCTTTATTTTACTGAGCTAATAAATTTGTGTCATGGATACCCTTCGTGTCACAAAGAGTTGTGTAAGTAGGATGCACAGAGTTTATAAGGAGCAGTCTGCTTGTATAGAGGATCTGAGTTTCCCATACTGAGTAATGATTTCCTCCCAATTCTCTCAGTATTCTGCATGTTTCACATCAGTTCATACTCCAAACAATTCTGCAGCAAGGAAGCACCCTCCCTTCCTGAGCCAAATAAATCTCGCCCTCCGCTCTTCATGTTTACCTTCCATTTTACAGTCTTTCATTTGCCATTTCCACGATCTGTGAATTTTAGAATAAATTCACTTCTTTCACTGTCCTGCTGTTTGTACTTTTTGTCTATGCCTCTTAATAAATAAATGATAACAATGTACCCCATTTTGGAATCCCAATTTAAGAGACTTAAGCAACCCTAATTCTCAAGGTAGCATTCATTTATAAATGAGCTTAGCACTTGGCAGGACCTTCATACCAATGAGTTCTCATTACAGAAAAATGCACCTAATTCATTTCTTTTTCTCATACCTATAATTCTGACAGCATGCCAGGCATTGTTCCTGCTGAGCGTTTTATTTATAGAAATGTGCTGGACAGATCGCCAGGAAAAAGTCACAGATCTGACACGTCAGTGCTGGCCACACATGTGATGATACACAAATGATCAAATACAGGTTTCATAATTTCAAAAAATCTATTGTATCAAAAGAATCATTCTAGACAATCAGCCAACAAAGAAAAGATCAATGTGGTCAAATTCGTTTGGGATTTCCACCAGGACCAATATTTTTCTAATGAAAATATTTTTTATGGTTCAAACTGTCCATGTAATGAAATTAATTCCTGATAAATGCAAAAAATTGTTATACCAAACAATCAAATTAGATTATGGAGACGCTCCCAGTACAAGATAAAATGTAACATGAAGGGATTTAGTGTTAGGGGTTATGTGTAGTTAGTGTTAGGCTCTCATTGGTGGTTAAGTTAAAGAGACCCTTTCACCAGGCCATTCATTTCCACAACATGCTTCCCATAAGATTATATGTTCATTTAACACATTTTATGCATGTTATTCACCTGTAAAAGCTTCCTCTGTGTAGACATTCAAAAGCTCTGAGACTGCTACTGGGTCCTGTCATCTTGAATGTGATGTCAGCAGCTCCAGCAGACTCAGAGCTGGCACTATATAGTATAACCCTTTGTTCCTCTATAGGCAGCTACATAAGGGAGCTGAGAGGAGGGACAGAGGAGCGGGGGAAAGCACAGACTGTATTACACACTCGCAAAAGGGGGGGGGGGGGACTGTGGCTGTGTGACAGAATTGACTCTTCCTGGAGAGGTCAACTTCCCGATCTAGTTCAAAGGCACATTAAAAGTGAATAAAACACTGTTTATGGAAAGGAACATGCTGCAAGTAAGCATTTAAAATACTTTATTTGGTGTGGAAGGGTCTCTTTAGGTTTTAAATGGCCAGATGTTCAGGTCTTGCTCACCAGTGCTTTGCAGGGCAAAGCAACTGGTTCAATTTAGAGCAACCCTTTTATCTAATTTAAAGCCTATATTGTAAAATGTGCCTGTGAGACAGGAAGTATATACTTACCTCTCCTGCCAAAATGTTGCTCCTTTGAAGGGAAATTGTCAGGTGAAGTTTCTTCTGAAATTTACATTTCCGTGAGTGTTGATTTCCTGTGTCCCCACTGCGCCTACTTATTCCTCCCACCATCCCCAACATCACAAAAGGACACAGTAGTGACATGGAGATTAGTGAGAGGAACCAGTGAGCGCTGCCTTCTTCCTTCACTCAATCCACTAAATGCTGCTTTCCTTTGTGATCCAGAAGACAAATTGTATACGCATATCTTCAGACATTGGTATCTGTCATCATCGACACTTCTGTTTCTGCTGAAGAAATTGTTACATAAATTTGTGGCAGTGAATAGGTTTCTATGTGATTATCTCTATGACACAAGTGGTTGACTATCTGTTTCTAGGTGGTTGACAATGATGGGTAAAAAGAACATTTTCGGAAAAGGCGAGTTACCAGGGGTCTCTTATTCAGATCTAGCATAGGTCCCATATTATGCATCCCACACTGCACTCCTATGTGCTCAATACAGACAGTAATCACATTGGACTAAACTGGATATACTGGTAACCATAAATATGACACATTATTAAAATGCTTCATCCAAGAAAAGACAGCACCCACAGGTTCTATTACTAACCAGAAAATAACAAAACTAGGTTACTTTTCTGCTTGTGAAGTAAAGCGTACTTGACAAAAGTGCTGTGCATTCTTCTGGAGGGCAGATAACCCAGGAATTGTGCCTATAGCCACAGATTTATTATGAGTAATGTACATCCAGCCCAGGGCTTAATGAAGATACACAGCTTAGATAAAATAGCCAGTAAACTCTTAACCCCTTCGTGACTGACGACGTACAGTGTACGTCGCCAGCATCGGGGCTGTTTAAACAGACTCCCGGCGACTTTTGCCGCCGGGAGTCTATTTTATGTAACCTCTGTGCTCTTTTTTCAGATTTAGAGGTGCAGCAGAACCTGTTTTAAAGTTGCTTCTCATTTTCCAGAAGCTGAGAACAGGGCCCTAGTCTAGGCGAGCTGTGAATGTGGAGGAAGAGGGAGTCAGTGTAAGATGTAGTTACATTGTTTATAATGGGTGATTGTTGCCCAAATCTTCTGTCGGATGCAAGCTTCTTTTCCTAGTAGAGACCCGCACAGTTTAAATGCTGCATTCAAATATAAGAGGGAAGCAATTGGGGAAAAGGGTTTTACTTCACATATTTTAACAGAATTTCCTGTTTTGTCTTCACTCATACATTTCCCTGCATCTGTACAGAAATCCTCACATAAGGCTTCCCATTGAGAGGCAGTTCTCTGTATACACAGTAAATCACAGGTTTACTTGATTATATAGGTTTTTTTTTGTATTTGATTTTAAAACTCCACTGAACTTTTAGTTTTAAAAAAACGGCATGCCAAGTCTTCCAGTTAATTTTCTAAAAAAAGCGGCCTGACTAAAAAAGGCTGCCTCCTTCCGACATTCTGCAATGAAGAACTCTTTCTCACTGTGTGGAAGCAGTGATCTCTCTGCAGAAGCCCGACATGCCCCCTTTTGAGTTATAGCCTTTCATTTAGAAGGGAGCATGAGACTCTATTGCTTGCACACAAAGAGCAAGGGTGCTTCTCTGCAGGGAGCTGGCAGGGGACAGGCCTTTCTAATCAGACTATGCCTGCTTTCTTAAAAATAGGAACTGTAAGACTTTAGCACACCATTTGTTTTGATGCTCTTGGAATGTATTTATATGATTTAAACTAAATGTTCAAATAGGCTGCATTGTATCCATTATGTATATGATTCACCTGGGGGACATCTTTAATTGTTTTCATATGTACTGTATTCTTTGATAATAATTGTGACATTAAAGAGTCTGTAAACCCTACAATTACAGTATTAGAGACCCTACCATTATTTTCTGCTTCTTGGTCTATTAAATATACCATTAAAAGCATTTTGTTACTAATGTGTCTCCCAGGCCTCCACACCCCTCTCCTACCTTCTCCTACTTCCTATAAACCCTTCCCCATACTCATACTCCTTCTCTGATATATCTCCCCACACTCCTTTTCCTTCATAGTCCCCCATACTCCCCTTCTCCGATGTAGTCCCCTATACTACTAATTCTTCTGTGATACATTCCCTCATATCCCCACGCCTTCTCTGCTATAGTGCATATATTCCTTCTCCTTCTCTGATGGATTCCCCTATACTCCAACTCCTTCTCTGATATAGTCCCCCATGCGCCTTCTCCTTCTGTGATATATTCCCCATACTCCTACTCCTTATTTGCTATAGTCACCTATACTCCTTCTCTGATATAGTACCCCATACTCCTTCTGCTTCTCTGATATATTCCCCATACTCCTTTTCTGATATAGTACCCATACTCCTTCTGCTTCTCTGATATATTCCCCCATACTCCTACTCCTTCTGTGCTATATTCCCTCATATTCCTACTCCTTCTCTGCTATATTCCCGATACTCCTTCTGTGATGTATTCTCCATACCCCTACTCCTTCTGTGATATATTCCCTCATATTCCTACTCCTTCTCTGCAATATTCCCCATACTCCTTCTCCTTCTCTGATATAGTCCCCCATACTCCTATTCCTACTCTTTCTTTCATATATTCTCCTATACTCCTACTTCTTCTCTGATATATTCCCCTATACTCTTTATCTGCTATATTTCCCCCCACTACTACTGCTTCTCTGCTATATTCCCCACACTCCTTCTCATTCTATGCTATATTCTCTCATATACCTACTCCTTCTCTGCTATATTTCCCCCCACTACTACTGCTTCTCTGCTATATTCCCCACACTCCTTCTCATTCTATGCTATATTCTCTCATATACCTACTCCTTCTCTGCTATATTCCCCCATACTCTCACTCCTTCTCTAAAATATATCTCCCCACACTCCTACTCCTTCTCTGATATATCCCCCCATACTCCTTCTTATCTGATATATTCCCCTATACTCCTTCTCTGATATAGTCCTCCATACTCCTACTCTGATATAGTCCTCCATACTCCTACTCTGATATAGTCCCCCATACTCCTACTCCTTCTCTGATATATACACCGATGCACCTACTGCTTTTTTGCCATATTCCCCATCTCACCTTTCAAACCTATAAGACAGGCATTGTGTAAGTGGCAGGATTACCAGGTGAAATAAATAACCATGCACTCATTAAGAGCAAAATTAATTCAAGCATGCTGGAAGGTAATTTTAGCCAGTAATACTTTAACCTCTTAGAAACCTCATTTTGGATCTTCTTGTTACTGACAGAAATGCTGACACAACAGTGTCCTGCATAGTACAGTTGCTAGAATGGACATTTTTGCCTCACTCTAGAATGCCAGTCAGCCAACCAGCCAAACACAGAGCTCCCATATCAGAGAAACTCTAAATCCCCGTTGCCCAGGGGCCATATTCAGCCCTCTGGGATTTACTGTGTCGGCCTTGAAGGACCTGCAAACAAATGTCTTTGTTTCCTTGTTGACCTATAATAGCAGTGATCTCTAGCAGTGTCATGCAACATGTCCCCATTCTATGATGCTCTACTAAGGCACATCTCCAGCCTCCAACAAACTCCCATAGCATGTCCCCAGTCCCTACAACTCTTATAGCATGTCTGCAGTCTCTGGCCATCTCTTGTAGCATGTCAATAGTCTTTATCCATCTCCTGTAGTATGTACAGACAGCTTTTTTTGTGGCCCTGTGGTCATGTATGGGGCCGAACTTGAAAGTTGACCAACACTACTCTAAATACTGTATACATTTGCTGTGCTCAACCTGCGGTTGATCTTTGCTTCTCCTTGCCCTGAACATAAACACATAAATATATTATATAGCATGCATTTTGAAGGCCTTCCTTGCTCTGTTACTTGATGCATTTAAATAGGACATTAGACCCTTCGTTTAATGAGGCATTCTCACTTACAACTGAGCCAAGCCATCTTTTTATTATCTTCAATTTAGCAGGATACATCTCTATATCTGCCATAGCAGACGGATGCCCTTTGGAAGCCCAGAAATAGCAGATAAAGGACAGGTGGCCGCTGGAGTATGACAGCGAGGGGACAAGAATAGACCCCAGCATGCCTTGGGCTGTTAACCTTTACACTACCAGTGACACTTCACAGTTATGTAGATATGATCTACATGTAAAACAAGCAGGGAATATAAACTATATTCCCTGCTTGTTTTTTCATTTATTATTTGATTTATTTATTTATCATGTTCAGGACTAAAACATATATTTCTTGAAACCCTTCCAAGTAGGCACCCAGAGCAGACTGACCTCCTGAGCCTACTCCATTAAAGGAGTTGTAAAGTCCCAGCATATTCTATCCTGTTATAACATCAGCATTGTAATAGGAATACATACTAGAGTTGGTTTTGATAATGCAATCAAAGCTTACTTGAGAAAATTCCTTTTAGGTAGTAAGTGCTGCCTCCGTCTGCCCATCACTTTCATAATCTTCCTGGATTCCCAGTGTGCTTTGCATATCTTTCCCTGCTGCTTGATGTGATGCAATCTCCATTTCTCAAGACTACCTATCCCATCATGTTTACATACCTCCAGATCAATATGGTTATTAGGAGTGGTATAAAACTTATGGAAATGTAATATGGAAATACAGATTTATTTTTAGCTTTTGACCATAGATAACCTTTAAACTAGAACTAGGCTTGGAACTGTAGTACCATTGCAGGTAAGCATAGTAAGCAGTACATCCTACCAGACATTACAATGTATAAAATCTATACAATTCAAATGAAGTTATAAAAGTCTCCGCAGGCAGCTGCTTTTGATGACCAGACACTTCTCTGAACTTCACACAATTCTTTATCTATTAGGAGAACACAGCACTTTTTTTATCCATATGAGCTGAAGCCACTTTTTTAACCTGAACTTCAAGGATTTACATGTGATTGTAGCAAGGAATCAAGCTGAGATGCCAGGAGGGATGACAACAGCTTGCAGTCTGAAGGAATCAAAGCGCTTAAAATGTAAAAACTGTGCGTGTGCTCGAAAGGAGGGAATGTTCTCACCAGCACATCCAAGCCCTTGGGTGATCGGGCAGGTGGTATTGTCAGAAATAGATAGCAGCAGACCCTGAATAAGCTATACATGATGCAACAGCTGAGATTATGACTTGCAAGAATGGAATATTCAAGTGCTCCTCTCTCTGAACTAAGACCTGCAGCCTTCTGTAAGATGTTTTTGAAGGTGCAGACATTCCGCTGTGTTCAGTTCCCTGTGAAACTTTGATCCATTAATATTTAACAAACACAGGATTTTATGTAGATTTTCAGTTTAATTAAGTTGCCTCAGGCCATTTACTGTTGTTTCTGCCATGTTGTGCCTGCTGAAAAGTATAGCTTGTAGGCACTTATATTATGTACTCCATATGCAGGAAATGCACTCTGTGGTTGATTTACTAAAGTAGAGTTCACTTTGCAAAGTGGATTTCTTTTAGTCAAGGAGGTAAAGCTGTGTTCACCCAGTCATGTACAGGGGGACAAAAATAATTAAAAATATTTGAAAAAAGGCTGCACATGCTCAGATATGTTTTTTGGCTGCACATGCTCAGATAATTGAAGTCAGCAGAGCTTTACCTCATTCACTAAGCCAAGGAAAGGTTCACATTGCTACGTAAAGAATCGAAAGGCCTTTATTAAATCAACATCAACCCCCATGGTGTCCCATCATAGGATAGGTCTAAAGGAACTGTTCTTGTTGCCTCTTTCAACCAATCAGATTCACTCTTTATTGTTGTTTTGGACAAAGAAAGGAATAATGTCATTGGTTCCTAAGAGCAAAAAGTTGATTAGATCCAGTGTGTGTCAGAGAATTCCATTTCCATGAAGGGTTGTACTTGGTCAGCAACACTGTTTAGGTAGATGGTACGTGTCAAAGTAACATCCACATGAATGGCAGGACCCAAGATTTCCAGTAGAACATTGCCCAAAACATCACACTGCCTTCTTCCCATACTGCATCCTAGTGCCATCTCCTCCCCAGGTAAATGGCACACATGCACCCAGCCATCCAAGAAAATATGATTCATTAAACCAGGCCACCTTCTTCTATTGCTGTTTGGTCCAGTTCTGATGCTCATCTGCCTATTGTAAGCACTTTTGGCAGTGGACACGGCTATGCATACACAGCAAACTGTGATGCACTTTGTGTTCAAACACCTTTCTCTCGGGAACCAGCATTAACTTTTTCAGCAATTTGAGCTCCAGTAGCTCTTCTATTGGATCGGACTAAACGGGCCAGCCTTCACTCCCCACATGCATCAATGAGCCTTGGCCACCCATGTCCTTGTTCATCTGTTTTCCTTCCTTGGACAACTTTTGGTAGGTCCTGACCCCTGCAGACTGGAAACATCCCACAAGAGCTGCCATTTTGGAGTTGCTCTGCCCCAGTTATCTAGTCATCAGAAAGGCAATGTCGCTCAAATCGGTACACTTGTCCATTTTTTCAGCTTCTCACACATCAACTTCAGGGACAAAATGTTCACTTGCTGCCTAATATATTCCACCCACTTCCAGGTGCCATTGTAATGAGATGATCAGTGTATAAATAAGCAGACAGAGGAGCCCCATAGAGCATGATGCATGCTAAGCCAGATTACTCAAAACCCCACTGCCAGGCTTGAGCAAGCTCACTTTCTCAATACAAATAACATGTGGATTAGGCAAAATATGAAACGCATGCACTAGTCCTCCAGGTGCCAGCCAAGGCCATCATAATAATGGAGTAGGCTGCTGCTGAAAAGCCTAGCATTACAAAACTAATTTGATGGGTTGCAGAACAGCTACATCACCCCCAATAGTCCAGACCTAGCTCCTATACAGCTGTCTAAACATTACTCTATATTATTCATGCATGGTGACTGAGTTGGGCTTATACCTGTCTTTTGTTTGTCACTGTATGCATGCATTAAGAGGATGTCTAGGATTTTATACAGTTAGTCAAATGTACAACTAGCCAAACTCTTCTGACCAAAAAGAAAAAAGCAGTTCCAGGAAAGAACTGCTAATGCCATGCTGCAAATACTGCAACTGTGCTAAACGTAGGACATCCGCTCAACTTTAACTTGGGTGTCATCTATCCAACTGCAAGTCTGCTTCCTGAAAAGTATTGTAGCCCCAACTCACCGTGAGCTACATATCACCAATCGGGCTGGTGGCTAGTATAAAACAGCTGCACTGAACTTAGTAATGACACTTTGATACTTCAGATACATGAGAGACAGCATGAAACATACATTGTATGTTAGGAAACAGCTCTCTTTTGTTACATGGGAGTAAGTGAAAAGAGTTATCACACTACCAGGGAGCGGGTGGACTAGCACATCGCAACTCTGCCTGGATAACAAACCAAAGCCCAATTCGTTTTGACCAAATGGTACCTTTAAATAAGCTTCAGAAACAGAAGACGAAATCACCAGCACACCAGCTCTACCATTCTATCTTTATTGACGCTGGATAGTCACAACATCACACTGAAAGGCAACGTTTTGGAACCGAATAGATTACTTCATCAGGTAAACTTGCCGGAGTATCCGACTTCAATATAGATGGAATAGTAAAGAGGAGATTGGTGTGCCGGCGACTTCTTCTATTTCTGTTTATGTGCAGCACCATCTGCAGTCGCTGCAGCACCCACCTGATGATCATGCGTTTATATATCGATCAAGAGTGCGATGGGACTTCTATGCATTTAAAAAAGCTCCTTGGCATACCATTTCTTTTGGAAGATCTAATCTTAAACCATCATCTACAAAAGAAGTGTTTAGTCTGACTTGGGCTGTATGACATACGTGTGTATAATGGTGATATACATTCAGTAGCTTGCTTGCTTTTAGAATAATACTCTGTAAGCCAGCTTTGTACACATCTCATAACAATTATATCATGCTGAAAAATGAATGTGATTTTATCTTGGGATTCTTTTTGACACCTTCTTTATTCATAGGCTAGTCTTTAGGATTTGGTTGTTATACTGTAGATACTTAAAAATCATTTTCTACAAAATTAGAGCAATACTAAGCACAATGCAGCCCCTACGCTGACACAGAATCAAATGGATTTTTGTAATATTCATTCCTATAAAGCTGGCTTATTGTATCCTCTATTACATCCCACATATGAAACTAGAAGCATTGTAATAAGGTCACCTTATAGAGTACAGCCAAAAGAAAAAGTTAGTAAACCCTTTGAAATTACATCTCGTTTGTTTATGGGTCTAATTTGACTTAAAAAAAAATTCATATAACTCAACAGCTCAAGACCAGAATATGTCACCATGCCCACTGCCACCAACACTACTTTACCCCATAGTTGCTACTTTGCTTTGCCCAATATAGACTTTAAATTGCAGAGAAACAGTCTAAAGACAAACAGCTTCTGCTGTAACCTCTCTTTTAAAAAGTCCAATGGTGCTTTAGCTGTTACTTACAGAAAAAAATCCACCCAATAATGGGCTTTAGTCGTACAGATCACTAAGAGATGACTAAGCCCATTATTGAGTGAAGCATGTCATAGTGAAGAGGATTCATGGAACAATGTGTGCCTGTGTGCTACAATACATTTTTAGAGATGCTAGCAGTGTGCAACTGGCCCTTCTGCTGTTCTCTCTGGTGCTGCTGTGAAGGAGAGGTGATATTGGGCTATAAGTTTATCCACAATGCTTTAACTTCAACTTTAGTGAGTGACACTGTGGAATAGAGATGTTCAGATACCAAGTACAGTACTCGGTACAAGTACAAGTACAGATACTTTTCCAGCTAAGACTAGACTAGAGAAAAATGCAAGTTAGGAGACAGCTGTCATTTTTATGAATTATCTCTTGATTATAACATTTTGTTCATATTAAATATAGTTAAATACAATTACAAATGCAAATAAATACAAATAAACAAAACAAACAAATAAAAAAAAAAACAAACAACAAAAAAGCTGTCATTTTATAGGAGCATACGGGGCTCCTGGGATTTGTGCATCCTTGTTTTAATGTATGATTTTATATATATATACATATAAAAATATTTATATATTAAGGATTTTTTCAAGTACTGATACTTGTCCAAGTACTCACAGATAAAAGTACTCATACCTTTTTGTTTATTGTCATGTGACAGTTTTAATAAAACAATACAGACGAATGATTTCAGGACAGTGGTGGAACGCCAGAGCTAGGTCCAAGGTGCAACCGCTGCAACCCTGGTAATCTCATGAAAATGCCAAGTGTTGGCACTGGTATCTGAACTGGTATATGAACATCCCTACTGTGCAACAATTGGTGTCAGTGTGGCTAATCACCATGTCACACCAGTCCTCCTTGTATTGGCCACTGTGTCTTAGGCAGCATTTCAGACCGATGCGGTCCATTGCTGGCTACTAAAAAAGAGTACCTTTTGCTGGCACAGGAGAGCAATCAATGTGTAGAAAAGTTGTCTGCCTCTCATAAGAAAAAGTAACTTTAAGGGGCACAGTTTAATGATATCTTCATGTTAAAGTGTATCTAAACCCCTCAAAATACTATTTTGCAGCTAACCAGTCCTTAGATGTGGTGGCTGCATTAGTTTTCCTTTTTCAAGTTTTTTTGTCTCTTTATTTTCACATGGTGATTCTTTGCTGTCCCTGGGTGGCCACACTTATCTATTTACTGTATTTATTAAGGGAGCTATAGTTGTCACCCAGGCTGGACTTCAAACATGTCTTACTTCTGTCATCCCCATTACACGGGGGATAGGGTAATTATTCGTTTTGACAAGAAAGATAAGATTGTTTGTGCTTTAAGGTTACAGGAAGAGGCAATGGTACTGCATTTTGGCAGGATCCTCAGGTGCTTTCTGTACTAGCTGAAAATGTTCTTAAAGTGGAAACTAATGCAGCCACTACATCTAAGGACTAGTCAGCTGCAATATATTACAGTTTTGTTCATGGGTTTAGATATAATTTAAGCTTGCAGTGATGTAAGACATTTTAAATCTGGCCATAGGCAGCAGAGAATGTTTTTGAATGTGCAGAGATTGTTTGGATGTGCGGGCACAATCCCACTGCCCCTTAAGTGTGTGTATGCTACTGGGGTGCTAAACATGATTGTCCATCTGTGCCAATCGTTTGTGCTGCAGACACCTCCGCTGCTGGCTTATCTTGGTGGAAACAATATCAGTTGGACAGGGTTCTTCAATCTGCCCATATGCATGTTACCCAGGCCTGAGGTGGCAAAACTCTTTGACAGGAAACGTCAGCTTTAGGTAGATCCAAAAGTCACATTCCTTCACTGCAAAACCTGCATAGGTCTCACTCTGCTATTGTATACACAACATGACATAGCAATGTGACCCAGCTCTGGACTGGACGGGAATAAGGGGTTAATTGGCATCGTCCTTCACAACTTGGATAAGGCTATATCCCATCGTTTATTGGCTTTGTGTCACAGAAAGCCCAGAATGAAATGTATGCAGGATGTCAACTCTTAATCAGATCATAGAGAAGATGAAAAAAAGTTCTAATAATAACAAAACAGGGTTTTCATCTCCCTCTCCTGTTATTGCCTGTGTTATCTGATGAATGCATTTATATATGGAGTTTATTGAGCAGAGGTGTGAGGAAACCTGATGGCAGATAAATCCCTATTCCCTGGTTGTAATGCCTCCTGTTCATATTGTAATGTATTGTCAGGTTCTCCCTGTCTGCCTGAGGAGCTGGGGATGCAGTGTGTATGAAGGAGAGGAGAACTCACTGGATGCTAAAGTAATTGGAGACATTTATCATGTATGCAACAATTACTGGTTTGTAAACATGTGACTGGTCTGGGAGATGTACACTGAACGTACAAGGTGAGCATCAGCTGGGTTGTATCCCTGTTCGGTGTAGTGCTGAAATAAAGGCTGGATTTCTGTCTGTCCTTATGAAAGTGGTGCACAGTTCCTATGACTTCATATAAAATACATAAGTGTAATCTGCATGAAATTAAATATTAACTCTATATTGCTTTATTCTGCATTCCAGTGCTGCAGAGGACAAAAACGTGATAAATAATAAAAAAGTGTCCTTGACTTTCTTTCCCATAAAACATTTTTAGCCATAGCCAAGGCCCATGTCTATGAGGTTCCACAATTTGGGAGCAGCTGAAAGGAGCAGTTACCTGTTTTACAATCATAGATAACATGTGTTAAAGATATTCCAGTATTCAGGAATTTACTGTATGCAGTCTTATCAATGGAAAGGCCAGATTTATTTTGGGTTTTTTTGTACAGTGAAGCATTTGTTAGCAGCCAGCATGAATAAATAATAATTAAATGAACAAAAAACAGTGGCGGAACAATCACCAAAGTGACCCAGGCGGTCGCTATGGGGCCCGTGGCACAGGGGGGCCCGGGGCACAGGGGGGCCCGGTCAGAACACCCCCCTGATGCTGTGCGGGCTGCCTGGGTCGCTATGGCATCTCAGGCTGCTGGCTGTCACTGGCGGCTGTGAACACGAACATGTCACTGTTCAGATCACTGACAACCTGTCAGATCTGTGCAGCGGCGCGTTCTTCCTCAGCCAGCAGCTGTGGAGGAGGAGGCTCTGCACGGCATCGGCAGCAATGGAGGAGGCGGGGCCTGGTGATGGAGGAGGTGGGGCCCGGTGATGGAGGAGGCAGGGCCCAGCGACAGAGGAGGCGGAAAGCGATCGGGGCTGACAAGTAAGAGGGTTTGACCAGCCCACCTGAGACCGCGATCGGGGCTCACAGGTAAGAGGGTTTGACCAGCCCACCTGAGACCCTGCAGAGCCCACCTTAGAAAGTATATGGTGGGCTCTGCAGGGTCACTCTCAGGTGGGTTGTTTGGGATATCAGGTGGGCGTAACTAGAAATTACGCACCTGCTTCCATTCATAATATCCCATTCATATACTGTACAATACATATAGTAACCATCTTACACTGACAGGTCTACAGTAGACTGTAATTTGTTTGCTTGCTGTGGTTTTTTGAAATTCGAACAAATTTTCAGAATGAAAAAATAATGAATCCGAACATATCTGAATTTTCTGATAACGAAAATTTCAGATGCATTCATATTTTTTCCCCAATGTCATGCAGAGTTAACTGAACCAGACCCTTTAGGTCGAAGGTTGTGGGGATGAGGCTCTTGTCCTCATGGACATTGGGGACAAGGTGCTTTTCCAGGGGGCCCCTTCCTGGCAAGGCACCCTCCCCATATTGAGGGCATGTGGCCTGGTATAGGGGGGGGGGGGGGCCCTTTTTCCCACCCTTTCCTGCTCTGCCAGGTTGCTGCTCAGATCATGGGTCTGGTAAGTGATTTTTGGGGGGAAAACACACATATTTGTTTTTTTTTGTTAAGGTTCGCCTTTAAAATACCTACCAGACCTGAAGAGTCTGGTGTTAAGTGGGGGGTAGATAACCACACTTTTTTTTTCTGTGGACTCAAAAATTAAACAGAAATTTTTTTTTTTCCTAATGTCACTTTGCTGCAACAAAAATTTGTTCGTAAATATTATTTAACTGATGCAGTATTAACAAAAATGTTGGATTCGAATCCTGACACAAGCTTACTTTAAAGTTGGCCGTACAGCTTTACATTTTTTTGCAGAACAAGAAAAATCACACGATTCTTCCAACCCCACTAAGAGAGTGGATGGTGGAATCTCTATTGTATTCTGATAGCTGTTGACCCCTGACTGTCAGAATACCTGAACAGTAGCTGCAGCTTATTGACTTGTTTTTTGGGCATTGCATACAGATTTTTTTGAGACATTAATGATAATCAACAGCCACCTACATAATGATGACAGGAATTTCCAGCACCTTGGGACCGCCATTCCAGCTACTTTCAGTAAACCCTTCACAAAGCTTGTTTTAATGTTGTGGACAATATTCGGGCAACCGAGTATACAGATTTTGGGAGATTCAGACAGATAGGATCTAATTTTTTTTTTGAACTTCAGCTTTTTTTCCATACTAGCAGGCAGCAGCATTGCGGAATTCGAGGAGTGCATTGTGTTAGTTGTTGCCTCCGGCTGCTATTTTCTATTCTTGATTCATTTTAGTTTTTGCCCTCAATCTTGAAATTGATACATTTGTCTAGCAAACTCTTATAGCATTGCTCTCATTCCAAAATGGGTTGTTTTTTTTTCTGCTACCAACCTAAACATCTTGACAAATGTAACACAAATTAGGCTCAATTCAGGAAGCTTTAACGCAAGGATAAGGATCTTTATTTTAACCATGTAACTGTCATTTTTAAATCTCATTGGACTCTGCAGGAAATAACTGTCACTTTTTTGAAAATAAGGATTTTTAACCTGATATGTTTGCTTTGTGAATTGAGCCATAGCTCAAAATGCTTCAAATAATCTAACTAAAGACAAAATGTGATGAGCCACAAGTCTTAATTTCCAAAGGATCTGGTTTCAGCTTGAGAGTGTTATCTTTCAACATCACTATTTCAGATAGAGACAGGGCTTGAAAAATTTTAGGGTGTCTCACCAGTCAGTTAAAAATGTCACCAGTCAGCATGACCGGCCTGTAGCCTTGCAATTTATGTTAACATTTTTTAGGGACACATAGAGCTTTCTTTTGGTGGTATTTAATCACCACGGGGGGGTGGTTATTTTTTACTATATATTGAAAAAAGTACCGTATATTTTGAAAAAATTGGCCATAGGCAACGCTTTAAACGCTTTTACTGTTCATCAGTTTAGTGCTATAAGTCATTAATGGCCCTAAAATTATTACCCTCACTCCGATGTTCGCGGTGATATGTAACATGTGTGGCACAATAGGAGCAATCGTTGTTTTCGCACGTAGGCGCACCCGACGCATTTTTGTGTGTGTATGTGTGGGGCGGAGGACTTTAAAAAAAATGTTTTTGTTTTTTTATGTTTATGCTTCTTTAATTTTTTTTATTACTCTTTTTGGAAACATCAGGGGTCTCCAAGACCCCTAATGTCACCTAGGGACCCCCAGGGAAGCCGATGAAGCAGAGATCTGCTTCACCAGCTTCTCCCCAGCTTCTGGAGCTGGAGTGACAGCAGAATGTGGAAGTGTTGTAATTTACATCACTTCCTGCATTCTGGGAGCGGAGAGGAGATCACTGGGAGATTGTGTACCGAACTCCCTTTGATCTCCTTTCACAGCGCAGCCGTGCCGGGCCCAGCCGCACCGGGCACAGCGGATCTCGGGACCGGCAACGGCTGCCGCTAATACAAGTGATCGGGCATCTCTAGAGACGCCTGATCGCTTGAGTGTAAAGTTCCTGGCTGACTGTTTAATTACAACAGCCGGCTGGGAAGCTACTCACCCTGCTCCACCGAGAGGATGAGTGGATTTTTCAAGCCCTGGGTATTAGGCATAAGTAAGTATATTAGATATAGTTATATAGATATGGTTTAAGGCATTAGGCTTTAAGTTAAATGGTAGAAGCAAGGTTTAGACCTGGCTTTAGCAGCTAAGTGATAGGGTTCAGGTAGGAGAAGATCAGCATTAATCAGCCGCGGAGGTGCACGGTACCTCTGTCAGGCACCCTGCCCAGCTCACTGACATAATTTGCTGCCATGAGCTGGACAGGGCGCCAGCCAGAGCATCTCACTCAGTTCCTGGCAACCAGTGATGTCAGTGAGCTGGGAAGCAGTAAAACAGTGAGCTGGGAAGGACGCCGGCCAGAGTGTCCCAGATTGCTGATGGAGGTGGACCAACAGCAGACGCTATCAGTTGTTTGCCCTGAATGGGAAGCATGACAGTGTCTCTTTAAAGTTAGGCATCAGAGCACACACACACATACATATATATTGCATAGAGTGTCTGTACTGTTAAGCCCAGCTTTACATTATGAATATCACAACTCCACAAACAAGTGATGAGCAGGACAGATCCTCTTTGATCTAAGCAGTCAAATATAGGAGGGGCTGATAATAAAAATATGAAATTGCCACTTCATGGTTTATTACTTTTTTGTTTATTTTTCAGTCATAATATTGTTTTTTTACAGTTTTACTACCCATTACGCTGCACTTTATGCTAGTTTTTACCAATTGCCTGTTTCAGTCAATAAGTTCAAACATTTTCAAAGACTTGCTGTCTCACTTGACTGTTTTGCATGCAGAAAATCATCTATACATTATACAATTCTATTCTTTTATTCTGAAACAAAATTGCAGGAACAAATGTGGTAAAATGCTGATTCTCTGCTCATCCCTCGCTGACAAATTATAAAGACATGTTGCTGTCTTGAAAGATATTGCTTATAATTTGTTTACTGAGCCTGTTTGAGTTGTGCTTTTGAATCCCAAATCTTTCAATATTTCTTTTGAAGGATGGCCATAGCAAAAGCAGAGATCTCATCAGTAAGAACAAGGCTTGAGAGATCTAGGAGTCCTTCACCCCATTCATTGGGCACAACATATTTTAACTGAACCAACAATTTAAAGTGACACTATACTCAGGAGTTAAATCTTAAAATGCATTCAAGTACCTTACCTATTAACAAAAACATATCTTATTTGTGTATCACTCAGCTGTAGATCCTAAAATCATCTTCCTTCTGGAGGGGGGCTACTTTTGTTCCCCATGGTCCCTGTGTGTGTTGTAAAGCAGCCACTGCTCTAAGCTCGTTACCGTGATGGACTACAATCTCAGTACAAATTAGTAAACTAAATGTGAGATTGTAGTTCATCACAGGAGCGAGTTTGCAGTGGTGGCTACTTTACAACACACACACAGGGACCACGGGGAACAAAAGTAGCCACCCTCCAGAAGGAAGGACAGTGTCAGCACCAATTCAGAGATGATTGGAGCATCTACAGCTGAGTGATGCACAAATAAGATACATTTTTGTTAATAGTTAGGGTACCTGAATTCATTTTTAAAGTTTAACTCCTGAGTTTAGTGTCACTTTAACATTTCACATCCAAAAAAAAAACATGTTTATTAAAGTACAAAATGCAAGCATGACAATAAAATGATCCAGTAAATACAAAAATCACACAGTGCTTCAGTCCACAAACAGGTTCCAGATGGTAAACCAATTGGACACAACAACCTGTCTTGAACAACCGCCTACGTTGTACCATTTTACAAAGAGAAACAGAGAGAAAAATCCAGGCCATCCTATCAAGCAAAGCCTAAGTGATAAATGTGGCTCTAGCATGCTACAAATACTGGATTGCAGGAAATGGATTGAGCCATCCATCAAGCCCATATCTTCTGAAATTTGGCAGGGCAACCCCTGTGGTCATTTATAAATTTCTTATAAGGAACAGAAGCACTGACTTGAGCTAGCCAAGTTTCCTGGGTTGGAGAAATAGTTTGAATCCAGGTTTATGCAATCTGTTTGTGTGCAGTAAATGAGGATTCATGAAGAGAAACAGTAGCGAATGTATAATAATTTAACATTTACAAGCACAGTTAAAGTTTTGCTTTTGTTAAAGTTTTTTCTGTAATGAAAAGGTAATGATCTTTACATAATCATAGAGATTTTTTTTCTTATGTGTACAAAAAGTCTCTACAAGTGAATAGGAGTGCTTGTAACACTATACGGGAACATGTCCCTTACACTACAGCTGAGTGAGTATGTCTCAATTGATGGCCCTGGAAATAATAATACATAAGTAAAAACTGTGTTAAATGTAAGTATTTGGGCATGGTCTGATGCCAAAATTAAAAAAAAAACAGAAAACATTCATATTATCAGTAGTAGGATACATTTTAAATTGGATGTATAGACAAAACTTTTTTTGTTGTTGAATAGAGTTGGAAAGGATTAGAACCCTTTGTCATATTTTTTTATTGCTGTTTATGCTCATGCTACATACAGTACATTCACTCTCTCTTTTGGTCCTGTTG
This sequence comes from Nanorana parkeri, assembly GCF_000935625.1. Lineage (NCBI taxonomy): Eukaryota > Metazoa > Chordata > Amphibia > Anura > Dicroglossidae > Nanorana > Nanorana parkeri. The sequence goes on from NW_017306633.1 coordinate 723,577, forward strand.
GCCATTGCAATTAGATGAGAAAGTTATGAGAAATCCAACATTTTAAAGTGATTACCAGAACAGGAGGTGAAAGTAAATCTTACAATAGGGACACCTGTTCCAGCGGCAATGGTCTAAGGGGGGCAATGATTGCATTAACCATGTTACATATCACCCAGAATGTCGGATTGTGAGCAATAATTCTAGGGCCATCAGTCTCTGTTAACACTAAATTCATGAGCGGTAAAAGCTTTTAAAGTGTTGCCTATGGACAGTTTTGGGTGTGGTAGTTTTTTGCAATTTTACAGACGCACACAATTTTAAGGCTTGACATGTTTGGTGTCTATTTACCCAACATGACCCCAACTTTTATATTTTACAAAAAAATTGGCTAATACTAAATGTAACAATGCCGGGAAAACAGTTTTTTATTCATTTTTTTTTCTTTATATAGTAAAAAATAAAAAAAACAGTGGTGATTAAATGCCACCCAAAAGAAAGCTCCATCTGTCCTGGAAATTATAAAAAATTAATTTTGGTACGACATTGCATGACTGAATAAATGTCAATAAAAGTACTTTGGACTTTGAATAAATGTCAAAGTACCTCAGCTCTGAATACTGAAAGTTGGCCTGGACAGGAAGGGGGTTTAACACCCCGCTCTTCAAGTGGTAAACGTGCATGCCTATAGGTTGACATACACCTTCCATTTGAAGACTATGGCACTTAACCCCACCAACCAAAACAAGGATAATGGGATATAAGTTATTCAAAATAGGTATACCAATTTATGTTTTGCAATATGGAACGTCATGGATGACATTGTCTTCTCTGTTAATCTGTAAAGAGTGGATATATTTTCCGCTCTGCTCATAACCTACATCTAGAATTGGTCAGTGCTGGTCCGGGTCTCGCAGTAACCTCACCAGTATATTACAGCCCGTCGTGTGTTCCTGAACATTATTTTCTTGTTTTGGCTGCTAAAACAGGCGGATGCAGTGCACAGCAGTGTTCCTCAGACATTAGGACTAAATTGAATTTTTCTCTGCTCTCTTCTTTTATTGTTTCTCTCACAATATCTGTAACTCTGGGTCTGTAGACAGATTACACTTTAACGCAGCCTGGGGAGAGCAACGCAGTACACACGGCTAATACATAATGAGGTTAACCTCTTCACTACCGCATTAATAAATCCACATAGCCAGGCCTGCCTAGATAACTGCTTTATTTTACAGAACTGGTAATCCTAAAATGGAGCTTCCCTTTTTACAAAAAAAGCCAAGTGTATACATTTTCACATATTTGATCAAGGAATCCTTTATTGTATATGTAGATTCTATTTTTTTGAATGCAGTCTGTTTTTAGACATTTGGGGGGTGATTTACTAACCTAAACACACGCACGCACGTGTGATTTTTACACAGCAAAACTTATTTATCAACCAAAAAGTCTCTAAAAGCATATTTCCACTAATGCCATATATGGAAAAATCATGCACATGATGCATATATAATGCTGCTTCACAGTTTAGACAAAAATGGTTAGCTCATGCATTTACATTCCTGCATTCATCAACGCAAGCAACACAATGTAGAGCTAATTTACACAACATCACCTTGCAATTCATGCAGGGCTTTGCACAACACACCTGCTGGGTGTGTACACACTACAAAGGTGTCTAGATTCCACCAATAGATCATGCTGGGAGGGAACACACTACAGAGGTGTATACTTGTTTGTGGTGTGTTTATAAGGTTAGTAAATAAACCCCTTGATGTTTAAAGGGAGTCTGTTATGTCCTCAAAAAATGGAAGCATTAAATGATATTTTGTGGTCAAAACCAGCATTTCTCAAATTTCTCACAGCAGCTGTTAAAAGTATGCAAAATTGCAACGCACTCCAGTATAAAATGTCATAGATTTTATGGGGGATCCCATGCAAAAACACCCAAAGAAGTGGGTTTCTGCTTTCATATCGAAGTGCCTCCTTCAAATCAAGATTCCCCCCTTCGCATCCACTTTCATATCAGAGTCCCCCCCCTTGTACATCAGGAGCCCCATTTCACACCAGTCTTTATGCCCCCCTCATAACACAGCCCCATTACAACAAAATGTCGAGACACCCCTGAGGAGGCCAGGAGGCACACTAGTGTGCCACGACGACCTGGTTGAGAAAGGCTGGTCCAAACCACCTGGTGATGCAGGCTCAGTTGTCACATGAGATACACCAAAATAGTACCCCAGAGGCAACCAAGAAAGGGCTATATACTTCTACGTGTATTCAAGTTTAGTATGCAGAATTAAAGAAAATAGTTCATAAATAGAGTTAGGGAACATGTGAAGTAAAAAGCCCAAAAACCTCAAAACAGAAAGAAGAGGTAGTGGTACTGAAACTAACTTGAGGCGACACACTGGGGTTATCAGCATAACTTGTAACGTAGGGAGGAAAGGGACAAGCTCCAGCACTTGTATAATGGCATGGCACTGCTTGCTTGGGAACAAAATGCCATAAATGTGATAACCAACATTATAGCCTAAAAGGATGCACCACAAGGTATTTGTTAATTCATCCATTATGAACCAACACCTCTTCTGTGCACTTTAGGAGCCCTCCTACGCCCCAACTTGACCTTGAGTTTTATTTCATCTGGGACCTCTGTCACACCCCTCATCATCCCACAGTCCAGTAACAACACTTGTATTGACCATTATAGAGCCCTAATTGGGTGTAGGATATGGCATAGCCCCCCACCCCAGAGAATGGTGGCTATTGACACATCAGTCTGAATGAAGACATTACACTATTCTGTTATTTTATTACACCATAGGGATGACATAGGTTCAGTCAAATTCCATTTGAGATCAAATCGGCTGGAAACATTTTTCCGAAAAATTGCAGATACATTTGAAAATGTAAAGTCTCATGCAAGTATTCAGACAAGGGGATTGATTTTCTAAAGGCAAATAGGCTGCTCACTTTGCAAGGAAATTTGCACTTTGCAGTCTTGCCTAAGCATGGTAAATATGGTACAATTTCACTGTGCAAAAAATACCCAATCATGTGCCAAAAAAAATAAAATAAGTTAAGTACAGCTGATCAAAGTGTTCAGTACTGCATGGCAAGGACAGAATAATAACATATCTCAAAGTACTGAACTAATGGTGAAAAACTGGTCAAGTTATAACTTGTTACCCATGGTTTATTTGGGCGCAAGGGTCATGGTATGTATGGGCACAACTGTATATTATTTTGGAGGATACATATTGTTATTTACTGATATTTTTTAATAAAATAATCGGAAATCCTTAATCTACTAAACCGCTCATGCCATCATTGCCAAGCTCAAGTTTGTTTTGCACGGCATTGTCTTCCAAGGGAGACATTCTTAGATAACATTCCTTCTCTGGCAGATAAATACATAATTTGCATGAAGAAATTTAGCTAGTTCACTCTAGTCCTTGGTATCATTACTTCCACAAAAACTGTTGTTTTCTACTGTATATCTTCTATATCTTCTTTATGAGCTCTTGATGTACTCTTTACTAATGTCCCCTGAACAAATGATTTTTACCCATTGATGAAAACAGTCCTGGCTCCTGCCCACAATTCATAATACACTGTTTGGTTGGTTGACTAAATTTAACACAAAGCTAGCCCTAGTGTTTATGTTTGTGGCTGTGGCAGGAACATTAGATTATAAACTCCTTCAAGGACAGAGCATAATGCAAACAAATCAGTGTTCCTGGTAAAGTACTAAGGAATATGTTGGCATCACATAAATAAAATTGAGAAAGCTTGAAGGAAATGTTTTAGTTTTAGCTAATGAAACATTTAGCGATAGACTGGAATTGTTATTGTTATCCATTAGACTTTCTAGCCTTTAAAAGGAAATTTCAGACTTCTTACAATATCTATATATCAAAACAAGCCAACGGATCTGGTCTCAACAGACTGAGAAAGTCTTTGTGAGGTTGAGGATATCTAAACATTGGTTAGCCGGGTTCACTAATCACATTGCCTGATATACAGATGAGCACTAGAGGGAGTTTTGGAAATCTTCATTTGAAGTTGACAAGTCAGTGGAACAAGAAAAGGGGAAAGTATTCATAAAAAATACAGCTAAATGTTACAATAATAACTCAAAATATGAACATACATGATACTTTTCTTTTACTATAGAATTGGTAAGGTGCATATATATATTTTGCAAATTCCATATATGAGCTGTTAAAATTAGTGGTGATAACAATTTTACTGGTTTCTGCAAAAACACCATTGTCCCTCCTAACAAGACAGTATATCATGTCTTCAGCTTGGGGCAAACTTATCAAAGAAATCTGTACTAACCGAAATAAAGGAGTTGCCATCACTGGCCTCTTTCTAAAAATAATCAATGCTGCATATAAAGTAAAGCCCCTGGGTAACAAGTCACCTCACCCCTGTAACCAAAAAGGTGGCATGGGTGGAATCGGTCTGGCATGGTGGTGTTTGGGGAGTCAGGTGTGGGGAGTGGAGATCTTAGACATGGACCAGGTCCATCCTCACTTTATGTGGGATACCCTGACTCAGAGATGTATCTTTGAACGGTGCACCTTCTATGCTCTGGACAAAGAATATGATTTTGTTTGTAAAGGAGCAAAACTACCAGGGCATTACTTTGAGTTGGTTTCCCTTTTTGACCCTTTTATTTGGTTCCCGGATCCTGACTCCCCCATATTGACTCACTGTTGGTGGTGGATGCCCCCACACGCGTGGATCTCTTGTCTGCAGCACGTTTGTACTTTTAAGACTACCTCCATTTCTTCCTGAAGAAGCTCATGCGAAACGCGTTGAAGAAACAAGCCACTTTCTTCATGTACAAAGGACGCTTTCCAGTTTACTAACACAAGGCTGTAATCTCATTTGAGTGGCTAAAGGAGGTTATTTCAGAATGTTGTAAGTTGCTGTAGGCATCCTAAGAGAAAATATACGTGTTGGGTGATCTGAGTGTGTATATATATATATATATATTTATTTATGCAACTGATGCATTATATTGAATGTTTTTAATGTTTTGTCGAATAAACTGTACAAGTTGTAGTGTATGGCGGCGGATTTGAACTGTTTGGGATATATTGAGTGCTTGATTTTTTGAATACTTGTTGTCTCCCTTATTGAAGACCATAGGATGTACTTTCTCAATGCACTGACACCATTTAACCACATATCTTATTTGTGTATCACTGGGCTGTAGATCATCAAATCATCTCTGAATTAGTGCTGACCAGTGGCGTCCCGAGGCTGAGTGTCACCCGGAGGCGGGGACCGGCTGACACCGCACCGTGACATCATCACGCACGCGCGTGATGTTGCAGCTCACTCCTGTGATGGACTACAATCTCAATACAAATGAGTAAACTAAATGTGAGATTGTAGTCCATCATGGGAGTGAGCTTGGAGCGGTGGCTACTTTACAACACACACAGGGACCATGGGGAACAAAGTAGCCCCCCTCCGGAAGGAAGGACAATGTCAGCACCAATTCAGAGATGATTTGAGGATCTACAGCGGGGCGATGTACAAATAAGATACATTTTTGATAATAGGTGGGGCACTTGAATGCATTTTTAAGATTTAATTCCTGGGTTTAGTGTCATTTTAAATAGATCCAGCAACCTTTTTTCCTGTTTGTTTCTCTGCACTTCATCCCAGACAGCGATGAGCCAAGCTTAGTTTACACTGACACTTGAAAACCAATTGCTAGCATGCTAAAGGGCTCTTCACATCTATTTTAGTAACCACTAGGTCAAAACAATAGTGCAACTCTTCCCCCTAAACGTGTTAATATTTTCAAGAGTCTCTGGAAAAATGCAGCCTGAGGGCTTAAAACATGTAAACATACCTTCCTGGCAGCTCAAGTGGCCAAAGAGGGATGCTTAGCTCCATTAAATAAATGCGCTTGTTTTTTTTCTAAAAACTGATATGGTATCATCGCCCACTGCAGGTTACACCGAAGGCACTGCTCATTTTGGATCTCATGTATCAAAGTTGAACAACAAAACTGCCTGGAACAAAATAGAATATCAAAGTTTGCATCTGATGGTTATAGGAAAACATTATTAAGGGAAAGAAAGCAGCAGTTGCTAAAAACCAGGAGGCTTAATTTCCAAATGGTAAATGGTATGGACAACAACATTGGCAGTCATGAAAAGCCTTGATGCATTTCACACAGAAAGTGCTTAATCGTTAATTCACTCAACTCAAGGAGCTTCGCTCCCCTCCACCTATTTTTGTATCCTCTCGTTGGATGGGTTATCCTCAAAAAATATATTCACACATTGCTGAGATCCACCTCACTGGCTCCCACACAGCCATCTTCTTTTACTAGGTCATCAGAAGCCAGTTGTCCTTTCCTGGTTCGGCACGAAAGCATGATAACCGAGGGCCTCCCTTTTCTAGCCACTGTATTGGAACTCATGCCTCCATTGTCACCTAAGCAATTGGAGTCTTCTACCCTCCTGAAGCCTCCTAGGATATGTAATGTAAATTTCCCAGCATGCTTCAGGAATAGAGGAGATGCTATTTTTCTCAACAAATGGAGGTGAGGTTGTGTTGTAACATGAATTTTGAAAAAATTAAAACAAAAATGGAGGTGAGGGCGGGTTTTAACATGAATTTTAAGAAAATGAAAACAAAAATTGGCATTTTAAGTAAAGTCTGAAATCAGGGCGATAGCATTGTGCCATTATTTGGTCATTTTTTAAATTTTTATAACCTTTGTGTTATATTTTGTAATTTTGTTCTATTTTGATAACTATTTGTGCGTAGAACCATCAGAAATAGAACAGCACATAACATATTCATAAAGACTTATCACAATCTATACATTTTCTGTATGCAGACTGAGGATTTTCTGTAATAAGGACCTGCAGTGATTATTCAGCTACCTGCAATCTCTTTCCTTCTCATAGGCACAATATTGGGGCCAATTTGCTTTACGACATCCTAGTGACACATTACCATCTCATCATGTCCCCATGCGATTTTTAGAAAAACAGCTGGAAAGCTGGTTAATTTGTCCCTTCTGTTAATTAGTGTAATCATCTACTAATCCTAGACTTTTTGTGTGTGGTATACAGTATGCTGTGCTAAGAAAGCAGTAAGAAAGTTTTATTCTCTATTACCAATGAAAGATAATCTTGTGTCTAATCTGCTCCATCTCAGTTCTCCATCAGGATCCAGCATCCTGTACAGGACACTAAGGGGTCTATTCACTAAGCTGCTGTAGGCAGCCGAGTGAATGACCGACCTAAAGCGTAGTGAGCCGAACGTTGTTCGGCTATTCACTTCAGCAGCCGTACATCGGGTGGCTTCACGTGGCTTTGGGTCGGCCGAACATGCTCAGCATGTTCGGCCGACCCGAAGTGCAGGAGGAGTTCGACTCAGCCGATCCAACATCTGGATCTGCTTAGCCGAACCTCCGGCAGCTACTCGCTGCTGTTCGGTCTATTCTTATAGATGCCGAACAGCAGTGAGTGAATAGCCGAATGCTGCTGAGCGACATTCGGCTCGGCTGTTCTGCACGGTCCCTCAGACCAGGGACACTCTGCTGATGGGCCTGATGGAGAACTGCAGCAGAGGGCGGGTGCAATGCTAGTTTACTATTGGCTATTGCAAATTGAAATAGCCAATAGGAATCTAGCAGCGTTGTAACCTCATCTTTTATATTCATTAAAAAATGGGTGTTTTATTGTGTTCTGGGGCATTTAATTAAATTTGTCACTAAATTTTGGGGTTTAATAAGGAGTTGCGCTATTATTGCGCTACATAAAAATTTGCAACTACCACCATTTTATTCTATAGGGTCTTGGCATTCAGAAAATATATAATGTTTGGGGGTTTTAAGTAATTTTCAGGCCTAAAATGTGGAATATAACATGGGTGCAAAAAATGGAAAAAAGGGCCTCAGTCATGCAGGGGTTAATGCACATTGTGAAAAGCATAGGTTGAAGTCGACGGATCTGAGTCAACCTCAACAACTATGTAACTATATCTAAACAAATTAAAGCCTAACTCCAGCTCCTAAGGGCCGGTTCACCACAAAGTCTGCGTTCCAGAGCGTTCAGCCTCTGGAACACACTGGAACGCAAGCCGGCCCCCTGGAGG
>NW_017306633.1:731754-747575 GCF_000935625.1 Nanorana parkeri
ACCAACAGTGCGATCGCCCGAACTCGGAAAGCAGTGCCTGCGTTCCGGTCCAATGCGATCTGCAAAAATACTGCACGCACTAATGCGCCTGCATTCCAGGTGCGGACGATTGCACTGTGGGTGGGGGGCGTGGCTGTGGTGCCATTGACTGCAATGCACCGCCACGTGCCCTCCCGCCCCCTAACGCAGGGAGCCGGCCGGCTTGCGTTCCAGTGCATTCCAAAGGCTGAACGCTCTGGAACGCAGAGTTTGTGGTGTGACGGTGCCCTAAAGCCGTTACAGGGACAGTTTTGGGTTTTTTGGGGCAAAAGGGGTTTAATTTATATGAATAAAAGGTGACTTGTAAGCACCCCCCTAGCAGTGTTATATAGTTTGAACCAACCCCTGTGACTGTCATTTTGCTGGACAGCTTGGTCTGCTAATAAATGCAGAGGAAAATATATTTAAAGGTATGTGAGATAAAACAAGTAATAAAATAAAGAATACAGAATACAATATCTTTTTTTGGCTTTAGTGGACCTCCAAGTGTCCTTTAACCCCATACACCATGAAATGTCAGATCAAGCAGATATTAGGCATACCTACGCTGGCTGATTACATGGTAGAGATGGGAGAGAAAAGGAGAAATAACACAACATAATATCTGCAGGCACGCTGGCCTGTCGTTGCCTTCTGCAGGTCTGGCATGTTGCATGCACTGCTGTTGGGTGAGCAGATGGTAATGGCAACCTACAGAAGGTCAACCAGAGTTTAGCTATGTGTCATGAGGCAGTGGTGCAACTCCCGGGAGAAGCCTCCAAGAATAGAAGTAATAACTCTCAGTCTTTAGGATAAATTGCATGGTAGCACAGATGGAGCCGATAACTGTCTATATAAAATAGGGAAAGATTTTATTAGTAGGCAGTGGTCATTAGAACTGGCTGGAAACAGTTTTCTACTAGAGTGTCTCTTCAACTCCTATTATACTTTACAGATCAAGATCACATATACTGTATGTAGCCGGGTAATATATCAGGAACGTCATTTCCAGAAGTACCACATTTCTGATGCTGAAATGCCCTCTCCGTAATTGCAGCATCAGGCACGTGGCACTTCTGGTTGAGGCGACCACCACGGTACAGATGGTAGGAAATGGTCAGGGGACTCAGGGTGAGTATGAGATCCCATCATGGTTCAAAGTGTGTCATGTGCAGAAGACACCTATCTTGAACACAGTGGGACAAACAGGAAAGTGGATCTTAAGTGGCAAGACCAAGGGGACGACTATCCTGTATGTATGGTCACAACGAACAATTACCTTGTATATATGACTATTCTTTTTAAAAAAAAACTCCTACTGGAAAAATACAATAGGAATACTGGTGAGAAATACTGTTTATCATACGTTACTGGGACTGGCAGCGGGTTTAATAGCTTCCTTAATGGTTGTTCTTCAATAAGTCTAAATGTTTTTTGATTGCTCCGTTTCCAGGTTAGCATCTCATAAGTTGATGACATTGAGCCCTCTCCTGAAGAAGCAGTGATCATTGAGAAATGCATAGAGATGCTGCCCCAGTGACTTTCCTTTATTGGATATGTAATCCTGGTGATGGACTAGTTGTATAATTGATTGATCATGGGCACATTGGGCTCGAACTATGTATGACCAAGCTTGATTTCATGGATGTGTATAATATTTCATGATCCTAACATAGTTTGTATACTTTTATAGATAATTGTACAGACCTCTTCTTGGGAGCCAAAAAGTCAATTTATTTGGTGTTCCCTTTTGGGTTCTTTATGCAATGTGCAGAAGACAAGCAACAAAGCCACCGATTTCCACTATCTGCTTACTTGCGGTAGTTTTCTAAATGGGAATAAATCTTCTGTCATCCCACATGCACTGGTGTAGGGAGGGCAGGCAGGGGCTTCCCTAGACGTCTCACCACCGGAGGCCAGAGGGGTAATTTGTTGTGTACTTGGGTTCTGGAGGGTGGGCCTTGTTAGTTGCTCTTGATGCACATCTGGGGGAGGTGTGGGGGTATTGGTGGTAGCTCATGGTGCATATTCCTGTGCGGGGGAAGGGTTTGTTGGCCTGCAGGATCATGATGCATGGTGTCCAACCCTACTCACTGACATCACTCCAGAGCATCCCGCTCAGTTCCTGGCAACCAGTGATGTCAGTGAGATGGATGGGATGCCGGCCAGAGCCTCACAGGTTTCTAATAGCTCTTAATAACCTGGGACTCTCTGGCCAGAAAGCGGCGGCAAGCACACCTGCAGCCCCCCACGTAACTCAATGAGATGCCGCCAGAGGCAACCGCCTCAGGCTGTCTCATCATAGGGCTGGCCCTGAGGGCAGGCATTCATCATTCAGATTTCAGGAGCCAGAGTTGAGATACTTGGAAAAATTATTGCAGCTTAAGAACTGGCCCTCATTCTGTTGGATGGAACTGCCTTATATGCCCGCCATATTATTTCTTTCGAAGCCAAGGACCTATGTGCAGTGTTTAATATAATTCTATTGAAAGCAGGTTACACTTTATTGCCTGGAGGGTCCCTTGAAGCCTTGTAGCCATATATATTTTTATTGAGCTGTCAAAAAGACGTGACAGTAGTTGGAGACATAAACATAACAGTAATATTCCAGCGGTGTAGCACATTTCTTATTTATAAGTGGATCCTGGATATCGGGACTATCTGCTATAATCACAGCATTCCCATTTCCGCAGATTACAATGCAGCAGGCGAGAATTTGCATCTATTTTACTCCATTTTGCTGATTTTATTTTTTGATTTTTTTTTTCCGCAAATATAGATTTTGACCTGAGCCGAAGACTGCTGTGATTGATCAGTCTCAGGCTGATTTACACATCTTGGCAAACAAAAACAGCACAGATGATTAACGTTAATTATGTTTTTCTTACGAGCAAGAAATTTGGGGGACTTTAATCGATGGTAATGGAATGCAAAGTTATCTGTCCTCCTGAGAGCTGCTTGCAGCAAAGCCAGAATATTTATCAGCTCTGTATACATTTATACAGTTTCTTTGCTAATGACGATAGAAGCCAGAGGTGCCGCAGGCAGCTTCTCCGGGCCTCTTGTGTATGTATCCTCTATTGTGTAGGAAGCCAAAGGCATCTAAAGAAAGCTGCAGGAAGGCAGTTCAGATAATGTTTAAATCGTCCATGAAAACTTCACAGCTATCCCCAGTGGCTATTTCACATAAATCACAGACAGCTGAGTATTTGGGATTTACATCCAGAATCCAACATTCTTTTCCACTTGTCAAGAACGCTGCTTAAGCTGAAGCGGAGGATTCTGGGTAATTTTATTCAAATTAGTTTAGTGACCTTAATATTTTTACCAGCCATGCCTTGGTTTGATGGAATGGGTAAGTAAAGTGCTATATAGTACAGTGAAATTGTTCAGTAGAGGAGTATTTCTTGATATTATGATGGGTCTATGTTGCTATGATAGCAGGTGTGTAAAGAAGAACTCCAGTAAATGTAAAAATTAAGACTTGCAGTGTGAGCGTTAACTGCTCACTTTGGTCTAGCGGCTAAAACAAAGAAAACATACTCACCTAATCTTCAGCTATCAAGCAGTGAGCCCCCCTCCCTCCCTGGTGGAATGACCAGACCAGCAGCATAAGACATGATTATGTCAGTGGTCCTTAGACCGCTAAAGCCCGGGGGAGAAAAGGCTGTAGGGATCGGTCTAGCAGCAAAGCTGGACCAAGGGTCAGGTGAGTATATTTTCTTTATTTTAGCCCCTGGACCAAAACCCTTGCAGTGGGCCCATCCCCACACTAAAAGGGTTAATTTTGACAATTTCTGGAGTCCTTCTTTAAGGTAGTTATAGCCGTATTAGTGCATTTGCAACAAAACAGTTGAGTATTGGCCATGATACTTTTTTATTTACACCAACAGTTACTTTAAAGGACAAGCTTTTGGGGTGTGTCCCCTTCCTGTAAGGTCCAAGTAGTAGCTTAACTGTAGAAAGTGGTCCATGTGTGTATGGTGCGTTCCATATTAACAGGATAGATTGGTACATAATTTACGCATCTCTCCTTGGAGTACTGTAATGGTCATTGCACCTGGAAAAAGGAGAAAAGGCCGTTCACAGTGTATAGCAAAAATGTTCCCAGTGGTACTACCACAAGTCATGCAGAACTAATGAGTGTTGGTGGATATTTGCGGGGTCCTGGCCTCCCAGACCCTCCCCCTTCTAGTTGACAAGAAAAAGGCACTACCATAATTATGCCCTGTATGATACTTAGTACCCTGTGCTGTTATAACGTATGTAAACCCAAACAATGAACTTCTCTTATCTGATCCTTATTGGTCTGTTTAGCATACCATTGAAAATATTTTATTATCTCTATTCAATAAGTGCAAACAACTATCTGTTGATCCTGCCAGATATCTTGTGAGCTGATAACTTCATGTGCTCTCTATCAAGTTATCAGTTACTATTGTTTGCAGCAATCTTTGTGGTCTAGATAAGGAGAGGAAGAGGTGTTCTGTAGTCCCTAGCCACTTCTTGTCCTAAGGCAACAAAGCTGTTCCTCTAAAGATACAGTGCAGTGGGTAAGTGTTTATACCTTAGGATAGGAAGTGTGTTACTGTCAGGATCCGTAAGTAAAAATAAAGGGGAAAAAAACCTGAAAAAAAAGAGAACTAATGCAGCCACCATTAATGACTAACTAGTGACTTTTGTTTGTTTTCGTGGTTTCCAATAGACAGGGTCCTCTCCCTGTAACAAGGAGATCTGCACACCTTTACATAACAGCCACCTGTTTGAAGCCTGTCTGCCCTACAGGAGTGCGCTTTATCTTTTGTGTTTTTTACTGAGGAAAATCAGACATGCTATGAGGCCAGGAAGCTAATACTTCTGCACAGAAGGCAACCTTGTCTCTGTTGCTTCAGATACTGTTAATAAATGGCATTATAAGATTATATGTTGCATAATAAACAGACAAGCACGCTTCATCAAATTTTATTGTGTACCGAAGTCCAAAATTCACTGGTATGAGCTACAGTAGTCCCAGCTTGGTTTCTTTTTAGGTTAGGATATTATGATGCTGCACCAGGACCTCCCCCAGCATTCAGAAGAGGGCAGAAATCCGCCTCTGACCAGACCTGCTCCACTTCCAGCTCTCTGCCATGCTGCAGCGGCTATGGTATTAATTATATGGTAGAACTCTGGTGTAAAGGGGTGACTGATGACTCTAATGGGAAGGGGGGGTTCCTGATGTGAAAGGGTGGGAGGAATCTGATGGGAAACAAGTTCCTAAATCGAAGGGGGGCTTCTGATGTAAAGAGAAACTGAGGACTCTGATGTGAAGGGGGTTCCTGATGTGAAGAAGTAGACTCTGTTATGAAGGGGGACTGAGGACTCTGTTGTGAAGGGGGGTTTCTAGTGTGAAGAGGAGATTCTGGTGTGAAAGGGGAGGACTCTGATGGGAAGTGAACTCCTAAAGGGAAAGGGGGGCTTCTGATGTGAAGTGGGGTACTTAAGGTCATTTTTATTTGTTTTATTTTTTTTCTGCATGGGGTTCCCCTTAAAATCCATACCAAACCTTTATCTATGGTAAGGCCTCATTCACACTGCCGTGCGTATATGCGTGTACGCGCGTATAGTACGATATGCAGCATATGCAAATAAATGGCTCCATACATATAGCTGCATATGGAGCCGTATATTTGCGTAAAAATGCGCAAAAACAGAATGGAACCAAGATGCGCCCGGGCAGCGTATTTCTGCGTACTTACGCGCATATACACGTGTTTGCGCGCGTACAGTTCATTAACATTTCTATTACGAATTATGCATTGTGGGATTGCAAATAGTGCACGCATATACACACATAAGCTCGTATATACGCGCATGTACGCAATATACAATGTTGCTCTTGTGTTGTGTGTGAATGAGGCCTAAAGGTCTGGTATAGATTTTGGGCACAACCAAAAATGTTTTTATATTTACGTTTTATACATTTTAGATTTTATATACTTTTAAAGGGTTTTGTGACTGAAAGAATTTGAGGAATGCTGACACAGAAGACACATAAGCATTGGTGTGACAATAGCCATAGCAGCCCATGCAGCTGCTATGGGGCCTAGGGGTGGAAGGGGGCCCCAGTAAGGATTGCAGAAGTTGCTGCTGACACTGGCATTATTAATGAAGAAGAGCTGACACCTATGGATTCTCAAAAATCCACTATCCTTTGAACAAAGCAGAACAGACTCACACAAGTTAGTAAAAAAACATATATAGATGGCACAGTTGTGTTTTGCCTATATGAACCAGTCTAGGAAGGGATTGGGATTCCAATATGTATTAAGTACATGCTTTAGGTACTGGTGGTTATCTTGCTTAAGGGCATTGAAACAAAAAATATGTAATATGCTTGACTATGAGCTGCTTATTTGGCAAACTAGTTTGAATTTTTTTAAAAAAAATAATAGATCTTCTCCATCATGTAGTACAAGTTTTCCTTGATATTATAAATATAAAATACTAATCCACAATAAGTCGCCGCTTTTGACAGTTGTTGAATACAGCTAAAATTTAGAGTATTATAGACTCTGGGAACATTATGTGCACACATCCCCAGACTTAAGGTGCCCACACACCTTACAATTATCTGCAGATTTTCTGTGGTCAGATGGAAAAAGTTGGCCCAGGTGGAGATTACTCCATCCACACAGTTAAGTGCAGATGGAGGAATCTGTTGCACCTTTTCCATCTGACCATAGAAGATCTGCAGATAATCTATAGGTGTATGGCCAGCTTTACAATATGAACAATTAGCAAACAATTTTATGTAATCAGCAGAACGAATTGGTAAAACACTCTTTAAAAAGTACATGTCAACCCAGCTGCAGATGTCTGAGCAGATGGTAAATAACTAAACATATGTTGCTTTCACTGTGTGTTATAGCAGTATCATTTTTCTAATTTTATATGTTTGCATGATGTTGGTCATCTGCTTGGCCAATATATTATAGTGCTAATGAGTATAAAGCTGTATACCAGCAAATGGGACAGAATGATGCAAAATTTACACGGCCTTCTTATGTTATACAGTTTCCTGTGCTCACAAACAGTGCCTGCAAAATTAAAACAGTATAGTAACATAAAAGACAAGTGTACAATTTACTAAATTTGTTCTCTTAAGTGTAGGTAGGTTATACCATGGGTGATAATAGTTATAAATGTAGTGTTATTCCAAACAACACATCACTTCTCACGGCTATATTCACACCTAGGCGTTTTGTCGCTTAAAGCTAAGTGTAACAAAACGCTCAAAACAAGGAATCCCATTTGCTTTGCTTGGGAATAGGAATCCTTATCTTGAGTGTTTTGACACACTCAAGACAAGGAATCCTATTCATGTCTAGGACCCCTGTTCACACCTGAGCTTTTTGTTGCGTGTTTTGTCGCACAAAGTTTGTTATTGAATTCTATGGGACCAAAAAGCTCTACAATCTGCTATAAAGTAGCTCATGTACTTTCTCCAGGGACAGGTGTTTTTCTGCTTGCAACAAATTGCACAGGTGTGAACAGAGGCCATATAAATTAATAGGATTCCTTGTTTTGAGAATTTTTTGAGGTAGATGTGATTGGAGACTTTGAGGTAGGTGGGAATGGAGACTTTGAGGTAGGTGTGATTGGAGACTTTGAGGTAGGTGTGAATGGAGACTTTGAGGTAGGTGTGAATGGAGAACTGGAGACTGGAGTGATTACCTTAATCACTCCACAATATGAAATAGTAAAACAAACTGTGAAAATAAAATATAAATAAATCAGTCCAATCGTATAAATACTTTTTTTTTTTTTTTAAATCACTCCATCTCAATTATAGTTCATGGGCTTTAATCAGTGTTCTTGTGAGAATTCCATACCAATAACAGCCCATTAAATTCAACCAGTGGTTATATCCTCCACCATGCTCCCCTTCTCACAATGAACTCGCCAGAGCCGGTGTGACTTTGTACATTCATATACAGGTCAATACATGTTTTCTTGGTATACTTCTCCTTCTGATGGGTTACTCAACCAAGCAATTAGGAGCTATCCCTTGATGTCACGCACCATTATCAGCCTCTTAATATTCACAAAACAAAAAGTTCCCTTTCTGCTTGGAACAGAAAATAATATAAAACATTTGTAGAGCCAAAGGAAATCTCACCACTCCAATTCCTTAGCCACCATCAGGACTCCCCAGGTGCTGGTCTAATAGGTGCGTCTCCACCTTGGAATGTAGTAGTATATGAACAGACAGCACTATCCAGAGAATTCCAATACTTCAGACGTTATTAAAATTCATGGCAAATCCAGTATAACAGTGAATAAAAGTGTATAAAGCAACAACACTTCTATGAATAAGCCTGCGGGTGAAACATGTGAGAGGTTGTAACTGGTTGGGTGTGTGCAATGCTGGCATGTGTTGCTTTATACACTTTTTTTCACTGTTATACTGGATTTGCTGTGAATTTTAATAAAGTCTGAAGTATTGGAATTCTCTGGATAGTGCGGTCTGTTCGTATACTAATATAAAACATTGATGAATTCAATGGTGTGCAAATATTTGAATGCTTTGGAGAGGGAATCATCTATAAAATGCTACCAATCTAACTGAGTGAAAATTTGCACCAGCCCTAAATTACTTTAGTTCACTGCACAATTTTAGCTTCGGTACACTGAAGAATACCTTTTCTTAGCCTTTTTATGCTAGAGGAACTTTTGAAATAATTTTCAGGTCTAGGGGAACCCCTGATAAAAAAAAAAACAATTTATCAGGGGTCAGTTGTCAAATTGTCCCCCTTACAGTGGTGGTCGGAATGCCATTCTTACAAACAGCTAAAAAATATAATTACTGTCATGCTGCTGGCTCTGCCAAGTGGCATTGGCCCCAGAACTACGCAGGTACCATCATATGGTCAATTAGCTACAGCTCAAAGAACCCCTAGCAACAACTAGTGGAACCCTAGGGTTCCGCAGATCCCTGCTTGAGAATGGCTGCTTTAGAAGCACAGTACCTTGTGCAGATATTTCGAGGCTGGCAAATATTGAAAATAAATTCTGGCAAGCAGTGATTCGTCATAGTGCATGGTTAGGCTATAGGTATGTTGCGTCAGTCCACACAAAAATCAGCTTCTAGTCTGCATTGCTACTAACACAATTCTTTTTTTACGTTATTCCCATCATGCTCACCCTATGATTAACTTTGGTTATTGTTATCTTATATACTGTAGGTTGTACAGGAAATGTGTTTAATGAATAGGCCATAATGCTGTTGTCTAGAAATAGTCTACTACTTCATTGTATGCTGGAGCCAAAACATCAGAGTAATTGTATACAATCATATACTATGGCTTCGTTAGGGACATGGTGCTACGTGGCTTCCATTAATAATGTTAGGTACAGCTCAGTATGAATAAAACAGTACATGGTATTGAATTGTGAAGAGAAATCACATTCCTTCATCTCAAGTTTAATGGACGCCTCTCACTTCCATTAACTTGAAAAAAAAAAGTTTCTAATGGATGTACCTCAAAATGGTTTAAATATATACAGCCTTGGAGACAGGCTTGTTTCTTAGACACAGCACATATAAAATTAGATAGAGATAGATAGATAGATAGATAGATAGATAGATAGATAGATAGATAGATAGATAGACAGGGGTGTCCCTGGCCCTTTTGCAGCCTGAGGTGGGGGGGTGAGGTTTGTTCTGCTGGTGCATGCTATGGGTGGGGGTGGGGGGTTGGCTCAGATCATCTCAATGCCCAGCTCTGGTTTCCGGCTTTGGTCGGCATCCCACCCCCAACTTGCTGATGTCACTGGTTGCCAGGAGCTGGGCATGATGCCGTCTAGAGCAGTGCTTCTTAAAGTGTGGGTCGCAACCCCATATGGGGTCCCGCAAGTGAACGGGGGGGTTGCGATCTGAATCCCCGGCCAGGAACGCTATCAGGGGGGTATGGCCGGTACCTTGTGTGAGGGGCCCAGGCTGTCGGGGAGGCCTGGGCTCCAAGCAAGATTTTAAAATTTTTGTTTAATGTGCAGTGTAGTGTAGTCGTTAAGGTCATGGGTCCCCCCTGTGCACTTGGTACCTTCCTGAGCATGTGCGCGCAGGAAGGTTTTTGTTTTTTCCCCCCATAACGGAGCTTTCTTTAACCCAGCAGAAGTGGAGCACAGCTGCTGGAGGTAAAGGTAAGGAGGGAGAGGGGGGTTAGTAGTAGAAGAGAGAAACTGACCGACGCTGGGGGGAGGAGAGGAGGAGAGAGACACCGACCAACGCTAGGGGGGGTAAGAGGAGAGAGACACTGACGCTAGGGGGAGACACCGACGCTAGGGGGAGACACTGATCGACGCTGGGGGGAAAGAGAGGAGAGACGCCACCTGACGCTGGGGTCACGTAAAGTGTCCTTGCCCAAAAAAGGGACACGAGTGGAGAAAGTTTAAGAAGGTCTGATCTAAAGCATCCCAGGCTGCGGATAGGTGGACGGGGGGATGCCCTTAAGCATCTCTCGGCCCAACCATTAGCAGCCTGGGATAGTCTGACCAGAAAGAGTGTGGCAGGCATAGTTTAAACCTTGTGCAGCAGAGCACCCATGCCTCTTTGCATTCCGCCCCCTCAAGCAAACAAATAAGATGCCTCAACCTGCCTTGTTTTACGGACGGCCCAGCAAATAGGGATAGATAGATAGATAGATAGATAGATAGATAGATAGATAGATAGATAGATAGATAGATAGATGTGTCTACGTGTGCACACTTTTTGTACTATAAAAGGGACATTTTATTTTTCATTGTTTGAAAATTTAAAGGTATATTTGCTGCATTTGAGTGGGGCAGTTTAATTGCTTGAACCTTGATGAATCTAGCCCAACAAATGGCAGCAATTTTGAACACTTTGTTTATATTGGGTTAAAGGGGCTGCCACCACACAGTCACATGGTATTGTTTTACTCTGTGGTGCATTAGTTGAGTGACACAACTGGGAGAGTGTGGTGGCAGCCCATTCATTCCTTATGGGCCCTGTGTGTGTTGCAAAGTAGCCACCGCTCCAAGCTCACTCCAGTGATGGATTACAATCTCATGTTTAGTTTACTAATTTTATACTGAGATTGTAATCCATCACAGGAGCGAGCTTGGAGCGGTGGCTACTTTACAACACACAGAGAGACCATGAGGAACAAAAGTAAACACCCTCCAGAAGGAAGGACAGTGTCAGCATCAATTCAGAGATGATTTGAGGATCTACAGCTGAGTGATACACAAATAAGATACATTTTTGTTAATTGTTAGGGACTTGACGCACTTTTAAGATTGAACACCTGAGTTTGGTGTCACTTTAATGCAAATGCAATAGCAATACTGCAGACACTATAATAATACCCAGTGTGACTCATAGCCTGACGGCCAAGGGCCGTTTCAGAACTCTTCCTTGACAAGTGGAGAATGGCCATTCAAATGCTGGAGTACTTCATTTAGTAGTTTTAGAATATGCTGGACAGTTTTTTGGAAGTCTGTGCTATTTTATTCTTCTGGATGGACTGTGATATATGTACCTCAGTCACATCTTCCATATGTGGATTAATGGAACTGCTGATTACAACAGCAGAATTGTTCAAACTACAGAACAGTGCCAAACACTTGCATCATCTGATGCTTTGTACTGTGCCATTTATTGGAGTCCATATCGTTGAAAGAGAACCAAGAAATTCTTGAAATTCTGAAAACTAGAGTTACCATTTAACCCTTTAAAATGTGGCACATATGAAATACAAAGGGTCTAGGGCTGAACATAGTTTAACTCTTTCATCAGCCACAGACCCTGTGTTATTAATATTTGTCAGAGTGGCTCGGGACAGTGTCTCTGTGTACTAAACTAAAATTTATAGACCCTAAATAACCAATGGACAGTGGATAACTCAATGCAATGTCTGCAGGAGGTGAGGCCCTTGGACTTTATGATGGAGCGCTCGACCTTCCATGGAAAGTATTTGTAAAGGTGTCTTTGCAAAGTGAAGGGGTACAGTGGTCCTCTTTAAGAAAGCCCTGTCTAAGGCAGTAGTGTCCCCTCAAACAGGTGTAGGTGCAGTTTGAGACGCAAAATGGAGTCCAAAGGTCACTCACCATTTCATTGTCACAGGAATATCCTCCTAGACCTGGACTGACCTCAAATGGCTGCTCCTACAAGCAGGATGAAAGTACATGAGAAGTAGGCCACACTATACCGGCTGGATGAGGTGCGGGCTGCTCTATCTCTGGCTGCTGCTGTCTCTCCCCAGAGAATGGCAACCACAGAATATGTTGGGGTGCCATTAAGAACAATTTGCACCACAGCTCACCAATGTACCATTTTGTGCATTGTGGCAATGTGCGCACTAACACATGCATTACCACAGCACAGAGTGAACCCAGCCAAAATTTGCCCTCTTCACTCACTGAAAACCTCTCCTCTGACCTTCACAACTCAATGAGATGCTGCCTTTGCTTAGGGTTCTGTTAACTTTGCAGTAAACAGCTCCCCCAACTTCTATGAGGTACTGTGCAATCCCATCCAAGAAGGGCAAAAGCTTGAAATACTGGAATATAGATCAGCAATTCTAGCATTGTCTTGATAATCACTGGGTGCTGGATTCTCATAGGAAACTACAAAGATCCATAGAAATTGTTAACTGACCCAAACCCTTACTGCCATTAGATAAAATGGTACAGAAGCAAAAAGGGCTGATCACCTCACTGGGCCACCAGACTAATATTAATAAAGCAAAATAAATGTGTAAGCCTATAATGTCATGACTATTTTTTTTTAGCAGTGGCTGTAATTGTTTTATTGACCCTGTTTCATTTCCCTAGGTACCAGATATTGGTCTTCTGCCTTATCTACATACTGCCTCTGTTGGTAATAGGGTGTGCTTACACTTTCATTGGTATGACCTTGTGGGCCAGTGAAATCCCGGGAGATTCCTCAGACCGCTACCATGAGCAGGTGGTAGCCAAACGTAAGGTGAGTAATATCCTCAGCTGGTAAGACTAAACACTTCTTTACAGTAGCGGTTATATAATTGGGCAGTGCTGGAAAAGTCTGGAGGAAAATTTGTTGTCTAGTGTATCCAGATTTCACATTCCATTTTCCAAAACTGAACTCCATGCAGATATAAAAGACACAAATATACATAAAATATGTAGATTGGTAAAGTATGGCTCAATTTGAACAAATACATATGCCTATCAGTATCCACATCCAGTTAACACATTATTCAGCATATATATATATATATATAGTTGATTTGTTCACACCAAGCTGCTTGCATATTGCAGGTTCAGTCTTCCCAGCCTGGTGCAGGTCTACAATTTTGTTTCTGGTGTCCTTTGACATCTCTTTGTTCTTCACCATAGTGGAGTTTGGAGTGTAACTGTTTGAGGTTGTGGACAGGTGTCTTTTATACTGATAACAAGTTCAAACAGGTGCCATTGATACAGGTAATGAGTGCAGGACAGAGGAGCCTCTTAAAGAAGAAGGTACAGGTCTGTGAGAGCCAGAACAAAATACTTATTTTCCACCATAATTTGCAAATAAATTAGTTTCAAATCAGCCAATGTGATTTGTCTGGATTTGTTTTCTCATTTTGTCTCTCATAGTTGAGGTCTACCTATGATGCCAATTACAGGCCTCTCCTCTTTTTAAGTGGGAGAACTTGCACAATTTGTGGCTGACTAAATACTTTTGTGCCCCACTGTATATATACACACTCCCTTAGTTATATAGGGAGTTGGTATATGAGTAAAAGTAAAGATATGATATAACTAAGGTTACATAGGAAGTTGGTATATGAGCAAAGTTAAAGATATGGTTTATATGAGGTTATATAGGGAGTTGGTATATGAGTAAAATGTAAAGATATGATACGACAGTCACCTTCTTAATTAATCATTAAACCTCTCATATGATGTTTTGTAAGGAAGAACAATCTGTATATTAATCTGTTTGCCTTCAATCTTTCATCTTAAAGCCTACATGCAGGAAAATAATACTCCCCTTGCAGTTTGGCTTCCCCCACCCTATTAGGGTGCTGCATGTTTATGTCTAGGGTACCAGTGTAAGGAACTTTTGTTTATCTTATACCCACTAGCGGCAGTCTTCAGGACTGGCTCTTCCACATATGCTCCAGCGGTCAGAGGCCCAGCAACGTTATCATGTAAAATGCAGGGCCCCATAGACCTTAATTATACTTGAGGGCGCCATGGGACAGTCCACCATCAGGAGCATAGGGGAGATGAGGGGACCGCAGACTCACAGATGAGCGGGGATCAAGTAAGTAAAAGCCCTTTACATGAATATCTTAGACATAAACCAGCAGTTAACGCTTGCAGTGCCAGGGTAGCCCCACTGCCTGGTGAGTTTCTTTTCATGGAGATAGGCTTTAAACAACAAATGTGATTGGTTGTTGTGGATAACTGCCCCACGTATGCTCCATTTTCTGTGACCATCTTTTGTAAATAGTCCACTAGATGAATTACAAATTGTTACAGTAAAGATACTTCAGCTGTCTACCTATACAGCCTATGGCTTTTGCCACACATTTTGCCATAATCTATACAGGTAAACTGGCATTCTGCATGCTCACATTATTTACAAGGGCCTTGTCTACCCATACCAAGATTTAACCGGCATACAGCACAGACTTCCAAATTGCCCTTAATGGTCATCTAAAGTTTATGGTAAAAACTCTTGAAATGTTATTTCATATGCTGAAAAAATGTAGACGGATAACTAATGTATGGATTGTGTTACAGTAAACCTTTAAATACTTAAACAGTTAAATCTTAACTGTATAATTTTTAATTGTGCATAACAGAAGCCCTTTACCGTGACATCTGGGTAATTGTCCCATTTCATGTCTTGCAGGTGGTGAAGATGATGATCGTGGTAGTTTGCACGTTTGCAATTTGCTGGCTGCCATTTCATATTTTCTTCTTGCTACAGACAATTGAAATGAACCATGACCAAAAGATCTACCAGCAACTTTATTTGGCCATTATGTGGCTCGCCATGAGCTCCACCATGTACAACCCCATCATTTACTGTTGTCTGAATGACAGGTGAGTGCAGCAAGCCCATGTTCCACAGTGCCTCACCAGTGAAAGCCCTGTCATCCATTGCACTGCAACAACAGTGAGTGAGGCAGCAGTATGGCCGGTGGCCACCCTCTAGCCAGCAGCAATTTCCAAAGTCACATTTTGAAAAACATTTATGCTTTAAAAAAGAAGCAATTGTTATAGGCATGGAACGTGCAACATAACAGTCTGTTTCCCACTGCACTCCAGACGGGAAACGCAAAGCAGTAAGATGAGTACTGGTAGGACCTGCGGATGGCGACGCGTGAATCAAAGTATCAAAGTAGTCACCGCACACCAAGATCCAATGTTTAAAATGCCTTTATTCAGACGATAACCATACATGGTATCACTAGTAGACAGCAACATTTTAGACCCATTAAAGGAACCATTAAAAGTCCCTTCATCAGGCAAACATAGTCACTATGTTTGCCTGATGAAGGGACCTTTAATAGTGATACCATGTATGTTTAATGTTGGAATGAAGGCGTTTTACACATTGGACCTCGGTGTGCTGTTGACTACTTTGATGCTTCAGTGCAGAGGAGACATTACCCCTTTAAAATAAGGAAAGTCAATAGATGAGAAAAAGTTCAAAAAGTTTTTATATAAAGAAGATGTGAACAGATTCTGGCTTCAGTCTTTATAATGTTTTTTTTTTTTTTATATAAGGTCCACCAACAATCCCCACGCTAAAAATG
>NW_017306633.1:747818-766306 GCF_000935625.1 Nanorana parkeri
TATAAGGTCCACCAACCATACCCTAGATATATATATATATATAAAGGTTGGAAAACTAACATGTTTTTTTCTTAACGCTGAATGTAATTTTATTACAGTGGAACATATTTTTCAAAATCGTAAGGAAAAGAAAAATATTAAATACATTTTATAAATTGATCAATACAAGAAAGTATTCAATATTGAAAAAGTCTGATGAAGTAGATGTTGTAGCGGAAGAGGCTTGAATTACAAGTGCTCATGTCCACCACTATCCCGAATTAATTTGGGATGGGGGGGGGGGGTAGAACTTCAAATTTACCACTTCAGAAGCAAAGTGACAAGGTTACAACTGTGGCACCACAGAATGTGAAAATCAAGAAGAAAAAAAACAGTAAATGACTTTCAAACAAACTTTTATTAATTAATCTCAAGTGAAAAATGGTTAAAACCCCAAAAAGTGGACCCCATAGATACTTTGCTAGAGAAAATACTCATACTAGAGTACATAGCACGTAAAGGATATCATTGTCCTTCCTGATAATGTCATCAATCATACAATTAAAGGCTTGGACAATTATGGACAATTATGGACAATAATGTCTATGCATTGAAAGGTTTAGTGCTCCATCTAATAGCATGGAATATAAGAAACCTCACAGGAACATGGTATAGAGATACTAATTTTCAGCTTAAAAGCAACAAGAACAACTTAATTTTAAAATTATACAATTGATATAGGCAGGCATACTTAGTTGATGAGTTGGTATCATTCAAAACAATACACATAGCAGCCTACAAAGCTACTACTATTTGTGGCCATTGACCCAGTGGACGGAGGTTGTTAACCTTCCTCTTGTGGCCCCTACTGCTCTGGAACGTGTGTGGCTGTGTAGTTGAAGGCTCTGAAGATAACAGACAATGTTGTAAGGTATCCCAGGATACAGGCAACTGCAATAGCATAGTTAGTTTCCACTTATGGTAATGATTATTGATCTCACTAAAAATAATGCATAACGTATGCTCATTATCTCCTGGTGTGTTTTGTATGATCAAACACCAAACGGTCGATAATGAAGAGGTTTACATAGATATTTCCAATAACTCGGTTACTATACAGAGAGCATAGGTGTTGCTGGGCACTTGATATATTCACAATGGTTTAAAATTAGTTAAGTTGTGTGCCAAGACAGGATGGATGTTTAGTCCCACTCCCACTTTACCCAAGCCCAGTGTTATCCAAGTTCTTTTTGATTTGAGCTTCATTTTACCCCATAATAAATTACATTAAAAGCACCTTCCTTCCTTAGCAATGCCATTATTATCTACAATTAATTTTTATTATTCTTTATAGCAGTGGTAATGTAGGCAACAGGGCGCATGTAAAAGTTAAAGGGAATAGCTAGTCTTTTTCAGTTTCTTTTTAGAAAATGTAAACCAAATCAGCTTGATGTAAATAATGTTATCAATATGTGTTCGTTTTAAAAAAAATGTATTTATGTGTATAAGTTGCAATTTGTACATGTACATGGGGCAGCCATGTTTGTTATATATGACGGCCCTGTTTGCTGCTTTGCAGGGTTACTCATTGGGAGTGCTTTACTGCTCCTTCTCACAATGCATGTCTAAAAATGACCATAATCTGCTCAAATTTCAGCCGATTCCTGCTCCATGGGTGGCCCTGCACAACCACACACTCCCAATCATCTTTTATCGAAGGAACCAGTCTAAAAACTTTCAGCCAAACAGTGCCCCCATTCAATCAGATGTATTCAGCAGCTGCTGGAAGGATTCCTCCATCCACTCTGTTTAGCCTGGATAGGGGAATTGATGGATTTCTCTCGTGTAGCCTGTCTTACTGGACAAGAGAAATTCTAAACACGTACAGTATGGCTAGCTTAAGTCTGCTGGCTCAGTGAAATCTACGTGGGTGGCTGATGTCTTATCTCAGCACTTGTTAAGCAAAAAACAATATTTACAGTGAGTCAGTGAAAACTCTCCCAGGTGGTTAATCTTTAAATCTGTATACTTAATATTAAAAACATATATGGAAGAGCAAGCTTGTAAAAACGTGAAATTGATATATACTGTTCATTACATTAC
Organism: Nanorana parkeri; assembly: GCF_000935625.1. Taxonomy (NCBI): domain Eukaryota; kingdom Metazoa; phylum Chordata; class Amphibia; order Anura; family Dicroglossidae; genus Nanorana; species Nanorana parkeri. The sequence continues at coordinate 749,901 of NW_017306633.1, forward strand.
GATTGACCCCGAAAAGATAACTCACAAATATGTACTTATATGCTTTATATTTGCTCCTCATGCACCTTATTTTTAAAAACACATTGCACTAAATCACATGGTACTTTCTTACCATATGTTTTCCAATTAACACGTATATAAATTGCCTAAAATTGTAATATATTGCAGCTTAACAGTCCTTAAATATAGCAATTGCAGTACTTTTTTTTTGGGGGGGGGAGGGGGGTTTATTGTCATCTGGTGATCCCAGGAATGACACTCTTCCTGTCCATGGGTGGTTCCAGTCCCTTTTGAACTGTATCTATTGAAGGAACCATGGTTGCCATCAAGGCTGGACTACAAACTGTCTTTGTTCATCTTCATTACATGGGAGGTGGAGGAATTAGTAATTCACAGAAGGAAGATAACATTGTTTGTGCTTTCAGTTCAGCACACAGGAAGTGACAAAGACATTTCATTTCTGGCAAGATGAGTAGATACTGTTTGTACTTGCTAAAAAAAAATAAAAAAATAAAAATGCAGCCATTCCAATTAAAGGGACGGATAAGCTGCAATAGATTTTCTTTTTGGGTTTACTTACCCTTTACCGAAATTGGATCATGGGGATTTCAGGCAGCCACCATGGCTTGTTTATATAACATGCTTTAGCCCCCTGGGTGGGTGCAACAGCTCATGCACGTATATATGGGTTTTTGTGTGTTGCATATAGGGCAGCCTATTCATTTCGATGGGCTTCCCTAAGCACGGCAATCGCACTAAAGTCACCATACCTTATTTTTCAAAATACATCACACAAATACTTAAACGCAGTACTTTCTTACCTTGAGTTCTGGTGAAGTTTCACGCACATGAAAGCGCATGGTTCAACAAAGTGCATTGGGGTGCAATTACCAAAGAATGGAACCTCAGCAAGTCTTACAAACTGACCCACATTTTGGCATTCATGTCAGGGGGCATTCATAGTTGCACCCTACATTGAGCTTTGCAAATTTTCCTGAAAAGCTATGTTATTTTATGTTAAATTATGTTAATTACAACTGTAAACTATTTGATGTCCTTTGACTGGGGATTTCTTCTTAGCAGATGAGCAGTAAAAGTCTTAGGTTACATATCCATGCAGAACCCCATCTCTTAATCAGGTCATGTGCCACCATATTAGCTGAAAACCTGTTCTTTTTCTACCCTAAGGTTCCGCATTGGCTTTAAGCATGTGTTTCGATGGTGCCCATTTATCCGTGCGGGTGAGTATGAAGGGCTGGAAATGAAATCCACACGCTACCTGCAAACCCAGAGCAGTATGTACAAAATCAGTCGTATTGAAACCACCGTCTCGTCTGTCCTAAACGCCACCGATGAAGAAGCGGAGGAGAACGGGAAGAGTAACAAGCGTCTCTCCTTGGACCTCACTTCCAACGGCTCCTCTCGCAGTGTCTGTAAGACCATGTCTGACTCATCCAGCTTCTACTCCAACAACCTTCCATAAAGTCATGCCCCCTTTGACATCAGGATTGTCCTAGTCCGTACCATGGTCAGAATTTCATTAGGCTGCTTGACCCCTTGTTTGGGGTGGAGGGGCTTTTTAAAAAACATTTTCCCAGGATACCAGAGAAAGAAATTTTGTTTACGATTTCAGGGTTCTTTGTTGTTTTGTTCATCCTGATAATCAGAGATGTTTACAACCTAAAAGTTTTAATCATTTTTAGATGTCTTTACAGTTTGCTCTTGGGTAAGAACTGTATATGACCCAGGAGACACTGCCCCTTTATTACATAATCTGCAGGATTGTGACATGTTTACACTGTTATTTCCAGTCTTTTCCTTTTTTACTTAAAGTGTACCTGTCATGATGGACAATGCAAGCAGCCATTTTATGGGCTGAACAAACAGATAACCTATAAGAACCCCTGACATAATGGCAGCATCGGGTGAAGCAATAGCCTTCATTAATGGAAATGATGGCCTAGTTCATGAAATGGCAGCCTTCATTGGGACAGCAGGTACACTTTAAAATGCCATTCCAAAAATAGACAGGTCTATTACGAATTCCTACAATATATAGAAACTGAAATATGTGCTGCTCAGGGAGTTGCCAGTGTTCATCGATCAGTATAAAAAGAATCCTTAAGTATTATAGCTCTGAAAGTTTTTATATATTTTAATTTAAATGTTTTTGAACCCAAATGAAAAAACAAATACCATGCTAATGACCAGGTTTCATCTATTCTCTATGTGCCTGGTGCTCTATTTATATTTAATTTTTTCAGTAGATGACATTTAGATGTGTCAAGCAGGAGTACAATGCCAAATAAAGTCATCAAAAATATTAAGATGTTAGATAGCCTTAAAATAAAGATATAAATTATTTAAAAATATAGATGATATTGCACAAATCTATTATAATATCAGTCACATGTACTTTAATTTAATTAGTTTATTGTAAAATATAGATATAGATGATATATGATTTTAGTAAGCCTATGACAAGGGTCATGTTACAGAGAATCTGCTCCTTTGCCCATTCAAGGCAAATGACAAGTTCCTATGTTCGCTCTCCACCCCATCCACCGATACCTTGACCATGCCACTTCATTCATCTATCGGAGCCCTTAGAAATACAGGATAGGTTGAGGTGGGGGGAGCAGGTGATCTTCACCCTTTGCTCCCCTTACTGATCAGATATGTGTGGCCGATTGCCAGGACTGAACACTGTGAGGTTGGAGAGAATTTAATGCAGAAGAATATCACAACTAATAATTGGCTTATTGATAAAAATAAGAGGTAACACTTTTACCATTGCTTCTTATTTAATCATTTAGCATGCAGATCTAACTCACAGCCTTGAATGTACTGACAGCCCAATATGTGAGGTCTGGAGTGTACATCTACAGTATATACCAGTCTATATGTGCTAGGACTATAAATGTGTTTTTAATGCCATTTATCTTACCTGAACATCCTGGGTCAGTGATTAGCGTGTAGATGCTGCATTTTAAAGAAAGGGCTCAGTGCCCAAATTAACCCCAGCTTTTCTCTTTGAATGTTGGGTACAAGTGTAGTGCTGGCACCGCACCTCCGTAAACTGAACTCAAGCCTTGCCTTTAGCCTTGCACAGTTGTACCGGCTCCTCTCCTGGACTGAAACTGCTTATTCTGATTTCACTGCATACGGTGAGCTTCTCACAATATGCATTAGTAGCTACAGCAAGTCAGATAGAGCCCGCCGTTTTTTTGTGGCTGGTGAAGGTCCAGCATTATCAAGCCCATTCATCCCCAGCCTGACTGTCCCTGGCCCGCCCCTTTCATTCATTGGATGATGTGTTGGTGTTACCAGCACATGTACAGCATCTTGCCAGCCCCTCCCACTAGCCATTGTAAAGAAAAGCCCAGAGACCCAATGAGGACATCAGTGGGTCTTACATTAGCATTGTACTGAAAACCAAAAGGTTTTATTTAATAATTTCATTAGTTGATAAGTGTGGAAGGATGAACTAAGGGAAGGCAAAAATAAAGGCAGATTAAACGACAGCTTTAAACGTTAACACCTTGGTATAGTATGTAAATTAATTTAATATTTGCTATTGAAAAAAGTGAGTTTGTTTATTAGTTTGCTCCGCTGTATGTCATTTAATATACTAGACAGCTAATGTCACTAAGTTACTTTAGTTTTCAATATAAACATGTTAAGGAAGTGTGAGATCAAAGACAAAAACAACATTATCCTGCATTGCTAGCCATTGTGTAGCCATTTTTAAAGTGTACCTGTACACACAATAAAGTGGCTCTACCATGCACAATGGGCACCTCTAAATGCCAGCATGCCCATTCTGCCTTCTTTGTAAAGCATCTCGGGAGCCACAAAACCCTTAACCTGCTGTTATGCAAAGAGATGATGGGCAGCTTCACTGTCAATCCATACTTTACTACAGGATATGCTGAGGTGCATAGGATGTAAGTATTTTTTTCCTCTGCTCCTCATGTCCCTCTGGTGGCCATAATGTCATAATACATTACATTCGACCTAAAAAGAAAACATACTAAGAACATTTGTTTTTGCCTTTATTTGCACAGAGCGAACTTTCACAGAAATTCGCCGGGCAAATGGCTCTGAGACGTGTTCATAAATGGACCCCTTAATGTAACTTCAGCTTTATTCTTATATTTAGGGCAGCACTTTGGATAGCTATGCAGGATCTGTGAATATATCAGTAGTTGTATCTTCCAGGTAGCTTGTAGCTGGTACATCTTAGTTAAAAGATGTTAAAAGATACCTGTAGTTTTATAGAAGTTTCTTAAAAAGAACATAAATACTAATCTGTCTAGCTGCCCACGCCATTGATTTTCACTGGCATGGGTGTGTCAGTTGATTGCTTCCACCACCTCCGTTCTATGGTTTCTTCTGATGGCCCTTTATTACTGTTGTATCCTATAGTAAAGTAGGGATTGGCAGGAGGAATCACAGAGTACAGACGCCTTTCTGTCAGTGATCTAGGTACCCGTTACCTATTTGTAATAAGGGATTCCCAGATACACCCACTTTGGGCTCCTTGCTGTCTCTCACATACAGTAAACTTGATGTATCAGAGTGTCAGCACTAGTGGGTTTCCTACAGCCACCAGAAAGTCTTTGTAGCTTTAAGTGTATTTCCACTTTGCAGTCAAAATCGAGAAAACCCCTCTATATGTTTGTTATGTGTTCCTATTCACACAGCATATCTAAATACATATATTTTACAAATATTTCTTACCTTTTAAATGTGTCGATGTAGTTGGCCTTTGCAAAATTCTCTCTTAGTTTCCAAGTGAGAGGAAAATCTGTCTGTCCCTATAGAAAGACATACAATACTTCTAGAATTGTAATCCTTTGTTAGGACAAACAGTGTTCACAACGTGTCCACAACTAATAATGAGATCTGTCATCACAGTGCAGACAGGGTTAGTTATGTAAACAATAACCTGCCCAGCCCCCCATGCACCCCAAAGCAAAACTCAGTACAGAGAACAACTTTCTTTTCAGAATTGAGCATGTTTTGTGCATGCAGGAATTTTTTGGGGAGAGTTATGCTCTGTTAATGAGAACACGTAATAAATATAAAATAGGTGTTATCCCAAAAGTGGAAATATACTTTAAAAGGGAACAATGCCCAAACCATTTTTGGCATAGTTCTCTTTTGGGTCACAGGAGTACATATAAAAAGGAACACCTGTGACCCAAAACTCAGCAGATAGTGGGCTATTGCCTGCTAAATGCTAACAGAGCAGAGCCGCACTGCGGCCAGGTACCGCTACCGAATTGACAGCTGGCTCTGCCTCTCTAGAACCAGAGCCAGCTGTGCCCACCCCTTCCCCTGCCTGTCCATCCAATGAGCACTGGAGGAACAGAGAAAGGAAACCACTGCGGGGATTGCTGGTTGACAGTCACCGCTCTCTGCAGGGCGAAGATTGTGAATTGAGCGATCAGAGGTTTGTGATTGCTGTAACTACAGGGTTGAGTGGATTTCACTCTCCCCTTTAAAGTCTATTTCCACTTTCACAGCCAAATTTTGATAACGCCTTTTTTATATTTGTTACATGTTCTCATTTACATAGCATAAACTAAAAATATATATATATATATATACTTTTGCAGGTGAAGTTTTTTTTACTTGGGTTAGGGTTTTAAGGGTTAAAATGTCTGTGTGATGGGTGAGGATTCCCGTCCATTCAGAAGTGGCTTGTCCATTGTATGTTAATGAAGCTTATTAGATAAACACAATCCTCAACTTTCAGTCTCAAGACTTTCCATTGGGACAAAACCACTGTGAAAGGGCTAAGAAAAAACTGGACTTAGCCATCTTGCCTGATTTAACAAAACATCTAAAAGGTAAATTTGACTGCAAAAGTGGAAATACACTTTAAATGTGATTGCTATACATCAAGCAGAAAAGAAAGACATCACACAGCTACCAAAGTCGGAAAGTAATCTATGAGCCATTTTGTGTATAAGCATCAATTTTGTTCAGTAGGCAGCGTAAGCCGTATTTAATAATGCTATTTGAGGTATCCCATTGACACATATCAGAAATCAGATTTTTTTTTGTGTTGTTTTGAATGACATAAGCCATTATCTGATTGGTTACTTAAAGTACTTTAAACATGCCAATAGGTCCTTGCACTGCCCTCTTAATAAACTCCCATTTTAATGTATGTTAATTAGAAAATTGGTGACCATGGACTACAGTAAATTATTATTCTATTTTTCATTCTAAAAGGGAACAATCAGAATACTATCATGCAGCTTTTCCAAGTTAAAAATAACAAGGCTTCTTAAGCATATAACACATGCCATGGAATGCTTACTTAGAGGAACTGAAATGATTGCTACCGTTGTACATTTAAAATCTAAAGTGGATTTCTAGTGACAGTTACTTGACATGTATATTGTGATGGGATGTATCAGTTCTGATTTATGTTGCTTTTATTCTACCTTAAGTGCTAAATTCATTTTCCTTTAAAAAAAAAATAAAAAAATTACAGTATTTATCTCACATTCCTGCAGCTCTGTTTAAGTAAGATGGCATCTTGCCGCATCACTATTGATCGATCTATGATATATTCCTCCAAAATGTATATCTCTCATTCGAAGGACAATTCCGTATTTGAAGACGTTATTGCAAACATGCCCCATCTCAGCTTTCTGTGGTTCTTAATGTGCTTTTCTATTTTTTTTTAAACGCCATTCAACGCTAAACAACAATACATTCAGTGATTGACGCAAAATCTGTGTTTGGACAATGCTGGTCAAACTCTGACATTTTAACAGGGTATTTTGCTAAATGTGAATGTGAAACAATGCACAGACTCTGTGCATAGACTATATCTTCACCCTCCGCCACCACTCTGGACTGCGAGGGAATGGGACATTCTGGTAAAAGCTTGCGGACATTGGATATGTACTGTATCCATGGCATCTTCAGACCAATAAAATGCTTTATATTTAAAAATTCCATTGTTAAAGGACTTGTTATAGAGCAAAGCCATTAGGTGACCATTGCTTTAATTCCCACGCAAATGGGGGATTTTTTATTATGATTATTTTATTTTTGCTGTATTGCTGCAACCCAGCACCCTGGCTTTAGAAGCGGTGTAGTCCTAAATACAGTATAATTGTAAATCTCTCTTGTGCTCCATGAGCTGTCATCTAGATGTATTGTATTTGAGATTGACCTGCCTGGGATATCTCTGAACGCTGTACATTTTTCACCTGTTCAAGAAAAAGCAGTATTTTCACAAATAAATGTGCTGTTTCATTATGTGGACTGTACTGAAGAATTGTGATCATGTAATAATGCTGAAGACTGGTTTGGGTCAACACCCTTAGCGGGTTCTCCATGTTTTATTAACTATGTCTAATTAACAACATCTGTATACAAGCAATTTTCTTCTGCATTGTGTGTAATGATAAGGCCACGTAAAATCCATTATTAACAGTAAACTCCTGTTGGTTATCTTTTTTTTCCTTCCGGTTAGTCCTTCCATAGTCAAACAATTCCCAATTAGCTGGTTGTATGTTATGTCTTCTGTAGTGCAGTTGTTAGGTGGATTTTCTAATATGGATGTGGGTGCTGCTGTCATTGCTCTGCTTGGGATAAATAGCTGTCGATATCAAGAGACAAAAAAACTGTAGAGAAGGAACCGGACTGATAATGTATGTAGCCTGGTGACCAAATGCAGAGCTTGCTAAAGACGTGTGCTCAGGGCAAAAGATGGTTAGTGGACCTACGCTATTAAAATAAAGGGCATTGTAACTTTCTAGGGCACAATTTCCTAAACAGTGGTATTTATATCCCAATGTGTACATATAATAGATATCTAAAACCATAATTTGCTTGTAGTTTTAGATAAAGAAAATCCAAAGAAATTCCCTCCTAGAAGGTTGTCACTGGAACAAGCATCACCTTTGGAAGATTTACCTTTTTTTCCTGTGTGAGAACTCGACATTTTGGATTTTCCCAGGGACAGCGATCACCAGGACACTATGGGGATGATTTAAAGGCAAATAGGCTGTTTACTTTGCAAGGGGATTTTCTCTTAGCTTAGTGAATTAGGTGAAGCACTGCTGACTTCCATCATCCAATCAAGCCTATGCCATTGGCAAAAGCCCAAAGCCCATCAACACAGGCCCTTAATGTGATGCTAAATTTACATGTATAGCACCCTTTAAATCATTAGGCCTGTTGAGATTTTAAAAACTGCTACCTGGATTATTCTGCAACAACTTGCAAAGGCCAAAGAATCTGCCAAACAAGTGAGAATATCACATACATTATATATGTGATCTCAGCAGTTAGCCTTTTCACATCCTTAGAGATAGATGCCTTGGGGCAAACTATAGCAGACATATCCACTGACTTACCATTTCAGTAGAGCTTCTTTCTAAAGGTAAAGTAAATCTGATTTATGAAACTACATGCATGCTCATAGATAATAAGCCGATGCTTGGTTTGGGTATGTATGAACATGCATGTATCTATGTACCGGTGTGTTTGACACTTTCATTGACTCGTATGGGTCTTCTATATCTCAGTGCTTCTTGGATGGCTAAATATATGTAATGTAAAGTCATTTCTGCAGTGAAGTCATTAGACTGATAGAAAATATATCTGACAGCGGAAATCAAGTGGGTGCAAAGATCCCAGGAGAGGTGGATTTATACATTCTGTCACAATATACTGTCAAGTAACAATCCTAGTAATCTGTGTGTCACAGTATGACATGCAGGGACCATCAGATCCTTAATGTAGACTGACAATGCACTTAGCACATCTATACAGCATTAAATAATGAAAGAGGACCTGTCACCAGGGCGAGTAAATAATTTTATTTTTCGATATGAAAAGATTTGTGCTTTACGTGCATGATTCACCAAAGATAACGCACAGTTCTGCCATCTAACCTCAGTTCTTTGACGTGTACATAAACCTCCATTATCATCTGCCAATCTTATGTACAGAGACATGAAATTAGCGGGTCGTTTAATCTGTCATTATATACAACTTGGTTACGCCACTAAAACATAAATATTGTATTGAAACTTTAATCTGGAATAAGAATATAAAATAAAATATTCCCATTCTAGACAAACTTCATTGTTCTTTAAAGAAGAACTCCGGGAAAATCAAAAACGTACCCTTGCAGTGGGGCTACTTCTGCACTGCAAGGGTTAAGTGCTCATTTTGTCTAGGGTACACACCTGATCCTCAGTCCTGTGGCAGTCAGCACTCACCTCTCTTCCCCTCCGCTCTGGCATGGAATGTGCCTCAGCATCCTCACGTCTAATGCATTTTCAATGGACCAGAGTAAGACATGGTGATGTTAGTGGTTTTTGGACCAGTGGAGCCCAGGGGAGAAGAGACTGCAGGGACCGGTCTAGCAGCCTGGAGGAAGTGAGTCAGACTGAGGATCAGGTGAGTATATCTACTTTATTTTGTTCTCCGATACGAAATGAGCACTTAACCCTTACAGTGCGGGGGGACAGCCCCACTACAAGGGTAAGTTTTTGATTTTTGAGTTCTTCTTTAAGGGCTAATGTGCAGGCAATGGAGTCTTGCTTTTCTACCATCTTTAACTGTAATACAGGGCTGGGCGACTCTGGCCCTCCTGCTGTGATTTACCTACAAGTCCCATTGTGCCTAAGCCCCTGGGAGTCATACCTGTAACTCTCAGTCTTGCAATGCCTCATGGGACACGTAGTAGTTCCACAAAACCTGGAGGGCCAGAGTTGCACACCCCAAGTGTAAGTCCAACCTAAAAGTCTGATTTGGTTTAGGTTGCATAGCAGCTTCTGTCTGTTACCAATGCTCTGTGCATTCTTTGTAGGGATGCCTCCTCCTACTGCCTAGCCTAAATAATGAAGTCATCAGTGAGGGAAACTCACATGTGGCAGTTTGCTACTGTCACAGTTATCCTCGGCACTGATGTGCAGATTCAGAACCTCTTTTCAATGTAAATTTCAGTTGCAATTGATAATGGGGATTTTGGTGCCTACAGGGAGCATAGCCAACCAGTTTAATATTTCAGCTTTTCAACCAGGCCATCCAGAGCACTGGGCTACCCCAGTCACCTTTGACAGTAATCTTGGGATTTGAGATCCCCAGGTCGTAATGCAAGAGAGCTATTCCTATACAGACCCGCTACAATTTTCTTCTACCTGTAACAAAAAGCTCAATGGAAAGAAACGTCAGTACTATGAAATATCTGACAGCTTTGAAAGTCTAAATCTGTTTGATAAGCAGGAAGAGAAGAGAGGACATAGCACAGAATTCGGAAGGTAGATGTGACTGTTACCTAAAGCCTTGCTGCAGGGAATTACAAAAGCTCAGATTAAGGCGAATGGATTGAACCTTCTGATTTTTACACAGCTGCAGTGTTTGATTTGGTTAGTAGTAGCAATGAGAGAACTGGCCTGGGTTAGGTCCAGTTGGACAATCGCCAAACTCTGAAGATCAGGTGAGTATAACTTTGTTGTTTTTGCACTGCAAGGGATACGGAAAGTTTGAAAGTTTGTAACGTTGGTGGTATTACATGGGCTTCCCGGTCATGTGATCTTTGTGATTGGCTGTCAGTGATCAGGTGATCAGGAGCCCACCCTACTGGTTTCCAATCATAAACATTGGCTGGGAACTGTCAGTGCTGAAGGTTATTATATTCCACAATTATACCTTGGCAGACGCTAATGCATAGCACACTCATAATCGGTACGCTAAAGTACATGCAGGTCCTTTCATATATCCAGTCCTTTCACTGCTAACAGCAGAAATGACAACTTACACTGGGCACCAAATCCCTGGGCATGGTTTTTTTTAAATATTTTCAATCCTAGTGACAGGTCCTCTTTACATTGCCAGCTTTCTTAAACAGCTTTTATTGAAAACACATTGTACAAACAGTTAATTGCCCCATCAAACACCAATGATGAAGTGGGGCCCCTCAAATCCAAGAATCTGAAATCCAGCTCACAGTCATCTCTGTAGGGCTTACTTGCCAGTAACAATGGAAGGCACCTTTGTAGCACACTTGATTTGCTCTGCTGAGATAAAGCAGCATCTATGCTGTCAATAAAACAAGTACAGTAGATAGAATCATAGATTGTGAGAGATAATACTTGACAGTCAACTAAGTGGGCCGTGTACTGCTCACAAAATTGTTGTTTTATGAGCTAGATGGGGGTGGATTCTTCTTAAAAGCTGATCTTCAGGATAAGCAAATATTGACTAAAAACAAAAGTCATGTGTATTCTTCCTTTAAGGGTTCACACCAGCCACAGTGAGCTCCGGTCCGGTCTGGTCAGAAAAAATACTGCAAGTACTATTTTTTCTGACCGGACCGGAACACAGGCATTGATGTGCCACACGTTCCCGTGTGACCGATCGCATTGCTGCTGGAGGGCGTGGCTGTGGTGACACTGAGTTGAATGCACTGCCATGCCCCCTCACGCCCCAACACAAAGTGAGCCGGCCGCAATGCGGTCCAGTGTAGTTCCGGGCCCAATTGGGCCGAAACGCACTGTGGCTCGTGTAAACAGAGCCCTGAATCTTGATGAGCTTTGTGTATTTCTTCCAGATCTGTGCAGTAATCCAGTGTACAACTTTTCATCTGTGCAGGAGCTTTCTGTAATACAGACCAGTTACTGCTGCTCTCTCTTCTTGTGCAGGGTGACTGGTCTTGTCTCCACCCCCCCCCCATGTGCTGAACAGTGATGATGTTACTGCTACTTTACCAAGCTAATATCTGGGTTTGCATGGTATTATTGTTCTGTGGCCAGAGTTCCTGTTTAAAAGACCTCATGTCAAAGTTACATTAAACTCAGGAGTTAAACCTTAAAAATGCATTCAAGTACCTTAACTATTAACAAAAATGTATCTTATTTGTGTATCACTCGGCTGTAGATCTTCAAATCATCTCTGAATTGGTGCTGACACTGTCCTTCCTTCTGGAGGGTGGCTACTTTTATTCCCATGGTCCCTGTGTGTGTTGTAGAGTAGTCACAGCTCCAAGCTCACTCCTGTGATGGGCTACAATGTCATGTTTAGTTTACTCATTTGTATTGAGATTGTAGTCAGTGGTGTATTCTGGTTTGGGGCTGCCCTAGGCAAGACAAAACTCAGCGCCCCCCACACTAAATTTACCCCACCCGACTGTGGTCTCAGGTGGGCTTTGCAGGGTTTGTGGTGGGCTTTGCAGGCTGCAGAGCCCCCTATTGATTCTGCAAAGCCCCCTGAGACCCGGCAAAGCCCCCACAGATCCTGCAGGATCTCAGGAAGGCTCTGCAGGATCTGTGGTGGATTTTGCAGGCTGCAGAGCACACTATGGATCCTGCAAAGCCCCCCTGAGACCCGACAAAGCCCCCTACGGATCCTGCAGAGCCAACCAAAGGGTATGGCACAGCACACCTGAGACTCTTTGGTGGGCTGTGCAGAATCTATGCTGGGCTCTGCCAGCACAGTACTCTTACCTTGCACGGCCTGACCTCTTTGGAACGCGGCCTCCTTGTCCTCGGCGCCCGACTGGACGGCCTCCTCATCCTTGGCACCCGACACGGCCTCCTTGTCGTCTTCGCTGCCCAACTGGAGCTCCGGCAACGCCTCTCACCTTCTCCGTCGGTGTCTCTGCCCCTGCCTCCTCCATCTTCGCCCCCCGCCTCTTCCGTCTCTCGACAAATTTTCTTCTCTCATGGGGGCCACTTGCCAAATTTCATACTTTAAAATAAAATTTAACTGTATCCGGTATGGTACTACAGACACCAATATACACACAATAAGGCCCCTTTTATATCTGTAGGTTTAGGTGCAATTAGGGATTCCTTTAAAGAGAAGTGGGTATGTTGCGCTTGGTAAGTGAATCTATTTGGTTTTACTGTGAATAGTGAAAATAGTCACAGTATGGTTCCGTGGTGATTAGTCCAATGTGAAAAATTATTCTGCAAATATATGAAGATTCCGGAAAAAAGCAGTCAGCAGAAAAGTATATATAAATATAACGTTAAAGGCTCATTTTTTTCTTCACTCCGTCACGGAGTCGCTGCAACAACTTTTTAAAGGCTAATACACATGAGAAAATACCCCCCACACTTTATAAGCAACCCCATTCTGTGTCCTCCCACACACATTTAAAATAATTCCCAGTCACCTCCTTCCCCCGCACCTAAAATACAATCTAGAGCCGCCTCTCCTGCTTAGCTTGTTGCAGGGAGGAGGCTGTGAGGCGGCACGTCGGTCCCGGTGATCGGTGGACGATTGGTAAAGTCTGCTGCAGACCTTCCCAATCGATCCTTCACAATCCTTTCGGCCAGCGTTCAATGAAAGAGCGCTGGCAGAAAAGGATCCAAGTGCCGGCGCAGACTCAGCTACACGGTCTGCAACCGATAGAGATGCAGACCCTGTAGCTGCTCCCGCAAGTCAGGTATGCGGTCCGTGACCGCGTACCTGACTTCTGAGCTGGCTACGGGTCACAAAGACCGACTCATTGAGACCGCTGCATTTTTGCCGCTCCCTTGGAATCTGCCGCCCGAGGCAAAAGCCTTGTTTGCCTCGTGGCAGATACGCCCCTGATTGTAGTTTATCCCAGGAGTGAGCTTGGAGCGGTGACTACTCTACAACACACACAGGGACCATGGGGAACAAAATTAGCCCCCCTCCAGAAGGAAGGACAGTGTCATCACCAATTCAGAGATGATTTGAAGATCTTCAGCCCAGTGATACACAAATAAGATACATTTTTGTTTATAGTTAAGGTACTTGCATGCTTTTTTAAGATTTAACTCCTGAGTTTAGTGTCACTTTTCAAACAAATTTGATATTGCAGGGCAAAGTAGAATATGATCGACTTTTGAAATAACATTCTTTACCTATGGTGCTGTGCTATGCTTATATTGAACTGCCCATTGAGTCTAGTGAGAAATGTTTTCTATTGCTAATGGAATTTTGTGTTAAGATTCTGTAGACATCTATACATGAGTGTAGGGAAGTGCAGAGCCCAGGTTCCAAGCCAGTGTTGTGGGTACCCCAGGCGTACTTCTGACAGTGTTGGAAGGTACTCCTGTTCAATAAAGCAACATTATCACAAAGTATTAGAGCAGAGGATGTAATTGTAGTTATTTTAAATGTACAGTGGTTAGTTTGGAACAGAATTTAGGAAAGCTTTCCCAAGGGAAACATGGAGGCTGCTATTGCTAACCTTGTTCTGAAAATACTAGCTTTCTGCATAATATACTGTTCATTCGGTTTTAATGCTTTCTGAGTCATTAACCCAGAACAAGTATGCAGAAAAGGAAAGCCAGAAATGGCAATCTGCATATACATTATCTTCTGGGTGAGTGAATAACAGTATTGAAGCCTGATGGTCAGTATCACAACCAGGCAACTATCATATTGAATCAGAGGTCAGCAATGGAAGCTCTTATGCTTCTTACGGGAAAGATTTCCATTAGGACTTGTTCACACCAGCAGCCGCGCTGGTATGCTGGTGCTCGGCACAGTGCTTATGCGCTTGAGCAATCAAGACGCATCACACTGTTTCGTTTTTTTGTTTTTTTGTTAGAATGTTGGTATAGTGGTATGGTATGGTGTCAAGTAGGGATGCACCGATACCGATACTACCATTGGTATTGGTGCTAATACCTAGTAGCCGAATGCTCCGATACACTCCCAGTCACAGTGAGATTTCTGCTGACCGGCAATGCCACGAGGGAACATAGAGCCGGGAAGCTGGCTCCATGCTGATTGGCCGGGAAGCCAGCTTCCCGGCCAATCAGCATGGAGCCGGCTAAACAGATCTAATCATATGGTGACACAACCTCCATCCTGCAGACACCTCATTCCCCTCACATCGCACCCATATCCATCCTCAGGAGGAGTATCACCGTACCACAGATGTCCTTCTGCCAGCCGGGCAGACACCGCTCTCCAAGCCCCTTTAACCCTCCTGGATCTGCACACGTCTAAGTCTCACAAGATGTACAAACGGTGTGTGTACAGCGCCCGCACCGCCTGCATGATTTGCCCTAAGCCAGCTACTGTGCATGCGCAGCCTGCCTAGCGCTCTCAGTCAGAAATCCTCTAGGCGGTGCGGGCGTTGTACACACACCAGGGTCAGGCGGCGTTTGTACATCTTGTGAGACTGAGACGTGTGCAGACCCAGGAGAGGTAAAGCGGCTTGAAGACCGCTGTCTGCCCGGCTAGCCGAGGGACATCTGTGGTACAGTAATGACTGCTCCTGAGGATGGATATGGGTGTAAGAAGAATGGGGTGTGAGGAGAATGGGGTGTCTGCAGGGTGGATGAAGTCTCCCCATATTATCAGATCTGTTTGGCCGGCTCGATGCTGATTGGCTGGGAAGCTGGCTTCCCGGTCAATCAGCATTGAGCCGTCCAAACAGCATGAAGCCGGGTTCCTGGGTAATCAAGAGGTGGGTAATGACGCACCACCTGGCTCTCTGATTGTCCGGGAAGCTGGCTCCATGCTAGCGGAAGTACCGGTATCGGTGCCCAGTATCGGCGAGTACAGAAATATAAATATCAGTACTCGATACCGAAAAATCAGTATCGGTGCATCCCTAGTGTCAAGTGTGGTTTATCAGCTCTTTCAGGGTTGGGAGAGCTCCCTTCTGTGGACTTAAAACAAAGCCCTCACAGGGGAGCCAAACCCTACTCATTCCACCACAACTAGACAAATGCATTTTAAGATAAACCGTGCTCCTTAAATATTCCCAAATTAGTCATACCTTTACTATGCTTGGGCAGAAAGTGACCACCTCCTCGTATTGTCCTAACAGGAGAGGACCATATGGAGTTTGATAAGATGAGACTAAGAAAACCCTCCGAGTCTCGGAGAATGGAACAAATGAACTGTCAGCCAAGAAATACTAGAAGAACTGAAGGCCCTTCAACAACACACATGGGGACGCACTGATAACATGGCTGGAAGGAAAACCAAAGCACAAGATAATTTTTTTTTCTTTTTTTTTGTCTAAGCACTTGAATTTATATATATTTTTTTGTTTTGCTTAGGAAACTTTGTTTTATATTTTTTTAAAGTTCATTATGTTTTTTTGTATACTAGCCTTTTTAATATTAGTAGATGCCATGCAACTCTTTGCTTTCATAGCTCTGATTTCTATTTTTTTTAAACCAAAAGTGGCACACTCGTGTCCCTTTGTTCTAAAAACTATGAACACCAATGGAAGCCATTTCGCTGATCACATGATATACTGTAATGGGAAATATGACTTATTTAACCTTTAAGCAGTTAAATGGAAATATCAGATAATGCACTTAAGTTTTTAAAATCAATGCACTTGACTTTCTCATATTTAGAATAATAATTGTAGGTATGTATATCAACCATTCCAATGTTTTATGTTTTTTATATATATA
>NW_017306633.1:766851-790648 GCF_000935625.1 Nanorana parkeri
TTTTAGAACATAATTACACAATAAGCTACTGTACTGTATGTCTGGTAATCAGACTAAGTGCTCTTAGAAGGCAGGCAAACTCACTAAACTGTACTCCAGGCAAATAGAAAAGATACACATTAATGCAACTTAGTATTTGTACATCGTGACATTTATTGTGTTAAATGCAAGCTATGTAAGTACTTTCTTTTCACTTGGATATTAGCTTATTGCAATCTCCTATAAAGCAGAGCTCAGAGTGGGAGAGGGAGAAACAGCACAAGTGCTGCAGCACTCATTTTCTAACAAGAGACATGCTGATAAAAGGAGAGGGCAGAGTGACAGAGATGTGAGCTAATCAGTTTGCTGCTTCTCCTTTCACTGTCCAGTCACAGGCTGGGGGAGGGAGACGGTCTGTAAGTTTAAGTAAACTGCAGGAGAGACAAATGAGGTATCTTGTTCTACCAGACAGGGCAATGCTGTGTAGCAAAGCTGTATGAACCTCAGAACTGGATGGACAGGAATACCAGTAGAAATATTTTATATGTACGTTTAGCAGTAAATCCTGTGTATTTCATTTGTATATTCAGCAATGGAGTTTGCCTGGAGTTTAGCTTTAAAATACTTATTGTGTTAAAAAAAGCCTTTGTTTTTAAATTGTAGAAGGTAGGGATGCACCGATACCGATACTAGTATCTGTATCAGTGCTGATGCCGAGTATTTGGGCGACACTCGTCCTCGCCCAAATTCTCCGCTGCCTGGCCCCATACTTGAACTTCCGGTATGAGGAAGCCGGGGGGTGTGTAATGACACGCTGCTCGGCTTCCTGATTGGCCAGGAAGCCGGCTTCATGCTCCCTCGTCACTTATAGCAGTCATTTATAGCAGTGTGTCAATACAAGCCCCCCGGCTTTCTGATTGGCTAGAAAGCCGACTTCATGCTCCTTTGTCACCTGGTGGCAAGGTAGCATGGAGCTGGTTTCCCGGCCAATCAGGAAGCCGGGCGCCGTGTAATGACACATTGCCTGGCTAGCTTCTCGACCAATCAGGAAGCCGGGCAACGCGTCATTACACGGCGCCCGGCTCCCTGATTGGCTAGAAAGCCGGCTCCATGCTTCCCCGTCACCCGGTGACGAGGGAGCATGGAGACAGCTTCCCTGCTAATCGGGAAGCCAGGTGGTGAGTCATTAAACGCCGCCTGGCTTCCTTAATGGGACTTCCGGTATCGGTATTGCCAAGTACCAAAAAAAATATCGGTACTCGTACTCCATACCGAAAAAACGGTATCGGTGCATTCCTAGTAGAAAGAGTATCTCTCCTAGTTGCACTGTAATGTGAATAGACAGAAGAAAATAATTAGCACAAAGATGTTCTTTCTTCTTATATACATACTTCCCAGTATGTAGTAGTACAGTATGTACTGTTAATTCTTTTTTTGGTTTAGAACTTAGCACATTAGTGGACACAGATGCTATTAATAACTATACGTTGCCTTGTCCATGCATTTTGCATATATTGGAAAATGCATTACAGCCTTGCCGAAGAGAATGAGCCTAGGACAGAGCATGACAATCTGATGGCACTGCTGCTGCTGCTGCTGTCTCACCACGCAACAATCCTATTTGCCTTTTTGGATTTGGCATAAGTAAAACACTTTAAAACAAATCCTCATTTATCTGTGTATCTACAAGAGTTGTGGGTGAATTTAATTTTAAGTTCACAACACAGGCATTGAAATGTTAGCTTTTTTTCTATGGAAGTAGATCTGGCAGCCTGCCAACCTAATGTCAACAACCAGCAGCAAGTTAGCATTTCTAACCTGTTTAAGACTGACTGACACCAAACTTTAACCACTTGCCACCAGCCTTTTAAAAGTAGCTTAACAATGAGAAGCTGGGCTGAGCTTCTGATCATGTGATAGCTATCTTTTCATATATTTTCTTATTTGGATTTATGTTTGCACAATATTCTTTTTGCACAATTGTTTACATACAGTATTCTATTAATTACTTATATAGCACTTTTAAAAAAATGTGGTTTGCATATCTATATCATGTTAGATACAGCTGCTCACCTTAAAGGCTTTAGGTTAGAATGTAGATTTTATTTGATTACATGTGACAGCTGTGATAGCCATTTACATTGTATACATGATCAGAAGTCCATACCCGACTCCTAATTATAAACAGTGACTGGGAGCAGCATGTGGGAACGCTTCCGACACAGAAAAGTGGATGCATATATGCAGCGGCCGGGCATTAAAGCCCAACATCTTGCTGCCTCATTTATGTGTTAGCTGGTTAGCAAGTGATAAAAGTCTCTGTTGTGATTTTTGAAAATGAATTACCTAGCAGTACAAGCAGCTAGGGAGGTCAGTGATGGTTTGTTTTAAAGCCCTTTTACTGATTGTCAAGAATATGTAATTAGTCTCATGTCCATAATCTGGGCACAGGTGCACTTTACAGTACATACATAGCCATAGAGTTAGGAAGCGCTGCAACCTTGTCAGCTTTTTATTGTAGTTTGTGCCCTTTCTGTGGAGATGTACTCCTTTTATTTGCCCTAGCGACCATTGTCGCCAATAAAGAAAGTGATGAAAATTCTCAAATTTTAGAGTTTCACCAGACCTGGAAGTGAGCGGAATCCTCCAATGAGGCCACCAATTCTAGTGGCAAGAAGGGATTTCGGCTCACGATGAAGAGGTCTCTTCTAAACTCCTGAAGTGAAGAAATCTCCCCAATGGGATATTAAGTCCTTGCTCACACCTAGGCATTTTGTCGCTCAAAGGTAAGCATAACAAAATGCTCAAGACAAGGAATCCCATCTGGTTTGGTGTGAACAGGGCCATAGAAATGAATGCGTTTTGTCGCACTTAGCTTTGAGCGACAAAATGCCTAGGTGTGAAAGAAGCCTTAGAGTTATGCTCCACCATACACGGTGGAGGTATCAACCTTTTTTGGAGTTCAGCTGAAAATTCAGCCAAATTATTTAGATTATAACTAAACACAAGAACAAAAAATGTAATATATTGCAGCTTAGATGTGGTGGCCGCATTTATTTTTATTTTTTTCAGGCTAAAGAACATTTTTAGCAAGTCCAAAAAATACCTGCTGATCCCACCAGAAATGCAGTGCCCTTGTAACCTCCTGTGAGATGAATTGAAGCAAAAACATTGTTATCTTTCTTAGTGTAAACTACAAATTGCCCAACTGCCATGTAACTGAGATGAACAAAGGCAGACATGCCTTTGAAGTCCAGCCAGATGGTAAACATGGCTTCATCCACAAATACAGTGGAATAGTGAGTGTAGCCGCACAAGGACATGAATTGTGTTATACACAAGATCACAAGATGAAAAGAAAAAGAAAAAAAGCCTAAAAAAGAAAAAAGCTAATGCAGCCACCACATCTGGTGATATGTGATATATTACATTTTTGTTTGGCTTTGGCCCTTATCAGAGGCATAAATAAATTAAAAAGGAGCAGGGTCTTTTGTAGGTGAATAGGGAACAAAAAGGGGGAAAAAAACTCAAATAGTTTTTGATGTGGTAAAGAAGAAATGGTGCTATATATACCTCTTTGAGGTGTATGGAATGTACAATGCTGACACTTGTAGGCAGGACTAGATGACATTTCACAAACATAATGATATTTTTTCTACAGCACATCCAAGAATGGAAAAAATTATGAAAGACAAAGGGAAAAGCTCTTGTTATTTTACTGGCTCTGTTATGTTATCATACACCTCTAACATTCCTATTCCCTTTGTCCCTATCGGTCATGGTAGATGCACCTTTATTTCTATACATACCATGAGGTGTAAGTTCCCCTTTAAGTGAACCAGTGCACAGACTATACAAATGTAAGTATTTACATATTCAGAAAAAGCAGCCAAACGCTTTAAAACAAGCCCACATTCAAGGCAATGTGGAGAAATGTGTTTTCAAAGCTCCCAAAACTGGAACGTTTGATATTACTTTCTGTTGGACCAGAATCACAACTTTGAAGTCTTTGTTGTGATCTTTGAGAAACTTTAAGAATGATCACTTCACATCACAAGCGGCTAGAGAGGTCAGGGGTGACTTGTTTTAAAGCTCTTTAATTGCTTGTTAAGAATATGTAAATAATTTAATGACTGTAGTTGAGACGCGGGTGCATTTTAAATTTAAAGGAATTTAGGGTGATGCACTCATCAATCAGACTAGTAGAGACTGAAGCTGGCAACCACTGCTATTGTCTTACATTTTGAAAGACACATCCTCTGGATTGCAATCCCAGTACTGACTTCCAGTGGAACATGTCCCACAATTGCAGAAACACTGCGGTAGGGGTTCATGAATGATATTTGCATTTATTTTAATCTGTATTATAAATGCCACTGTGTGTTTTATAAACCCAAAATCAATTTTTCAGTATGTTGAGCATTATGCCCTACTATATATAGTTTTATCAAGCAAATCATTTTTTGTGACCCTATTGCAATTTCTTAGATCTGGATCCTGCCAGAAATAGCACTTCCTGTTGCAGGCTGACAATGCTAATCACAGTAATTTAGCAGCGTTGTTGTCAGTTTGCCGTGTGCACTCCTTCAGATGGCCCTGTGCTGACTATCAGATCTATCAGATAGGCAGCCCAACAGCAGACTAAAGGAGCCTGCACAGGAGACTAAAGCTGGCCATACAATCTGCGATTATCGTTAGATTTGTTCGTGCCGTCATCAAACCCTCATTCAAGTTCCTCTCGAACAGCCCATCGTGTACAGACCAATGTCGTTTCGATAATCATTCGTTAGTATTACTAACTCACCGACTTTTATCGATCAACAGAACGGATTTTCGTTTGCGCAGGTACAGTGTCCTTATTGCGATTTTTTTTTTTACAAAAACGCCACTAATCCATCGATTTTCGTGCGATTTGAAAAATGTTTTCCAGCGTGATCGATCGAGGAAATTCAGCCAGGAATAAAGTTTAAAAAATTGTTGGGTTCCCATCAACTGATTGATTATCACTTGAAATCGTTTGAAAGGCCATTTGTGGATGATTTCCGAACGATAATCGATAGGTGTATGGGCACCTTAAGACCATTGCCGCTAATTACAAGACAATGGGGCTGGTTTACTAAAAGCAAAAAGTCTGTTCACTTTGCAATGGAATTCACACTTTTGCACTTTGCAGGGGAAGTGTCCCTTACCCTAGTGAATGTGGTGAAATTCCACTTTGCAAAGAGCACCCAATCATGTGCAAGGAAAGTAAAAAACAGTATTTGCTTGCACATGATTGGATGATAGAAGTCATCAAAGCTTCAACTCATTCAGTGAAATAAGGGAAAACTGCACCTGCAGAGTGCAAATTCTCTTGCACAGTGAACAGCCTATTTTCCTTTAGTAAATCAATGCCAAAATCTTAGGGGCCTTTTATTAAATCTTATCCCCAGACATACGCTGGGTGAATGCTGTTTAAATGGCATTCCCGCCACTAGATAGAGTCAAGGAGCATATAAAATACTCCTTACTTCCATCTAGTGGCCAGAATGCCATGCAAATATCATTTGCCCAGTGTATGGCTGACCAGAAGATTCAGAAATAGTCCCCCTAGTGCTGCCAGCCTGCAACAGGAACTGTTGTTACTGGGAGGAGTAATCTCCGGGTAACTTTGCAATTTATTCCCATTTGCATAAAGCAGAAATCCAGGGACATTTTTTGATTAACCCTTGCAGTGGGACTACCCCCACATTGCAAGGGTTATGTGCCCATTTTGGTCTGTGTCATTCACACAGTTAAGTGTAGATGGAGGAATCTGTTGCACCTTTTCCATCTGACCACAGAAAATCTGCAGATAATTGTAAGGTGTATGTCCAGCTTTAGACCAGAGTTCCGAGGATCGGGTGAGTATAGCTTTGTTATTTTCCTCCCTAGACTAAAATGAGCACTTAACCCTTGCAGTCTGGGGATAGCCCCAATGCAGGGGTAAATAAAAGTTTCCCTGGAGTTCTTTAAGAAAACAGTATGCCTGGAGGCATAAAGCTAAACATAGGGGTCTATTCACAAAGCTGCCGAAGGATCTGGCCGTAAAAATAGATTTTAGGTTTAAATATAATTACGTCCTAATTATACAGCAGAATTCTAGCGGACCCCTTTGCTGCTGAATCCCATTGTATTTGCATATTCTGCTAAGGTTATTGTGTTACTAGTTAAATTCCTAGTTAATTAATTGGCTGCATGCTCTTAATTACCAGACCAGCCTAGAATTTGGCTACCTCCACCACAGCTTTTTAATAAAGTTTACGACAGCTAGAAGATTATATAATTGCTTTAAGTTTTTTAATATAATTTAGCACACGTTAAAATGATAAAAAAAAATAATGAATGTTTGAAGAAAAAAAACAAATAAGGAACACACAAATGTTCCAAACCACAGGCTAACAAACATACACATAACTGATCTTGAAATTTAGAATGTCTTCAAAAAGCTGAGTCTACTTAAAGGTACTTATCCAGTGTTTGTACTCTTAGAGGAGTTTACAGTTGTGTGGTGGCATTTATGGAAAGTAAATGTGACTTCTTTCAACAAATTGTTTAGTCTTGTGTTTCTCTTGTTAAGTAGAATCATTTGAGGCATTTCAATTGTGCACACAATAGGAGGGTAAGAAAGTAAAAAGACTAGACGCAATAATAAAGTGCATCAAAGCCATTAAAATAAGTTTGGGAAAGCTGTAATTTTAAAGAGAGATGCGAGAGTGGTAATTCTGAAAAGACATGAGTGCGGATTTATTTAAAGGGTATCTATGGTCAAAAACTAAAATAAAATACATATTTCTGAATTGGTTTTCCATGAGTTCTGCCAACTCCTAATAACCATATCCATCTAGACGTTTGTAAACTTACTTACTGAAGATGCCCATAGGATGTACTTCTTCATTGCAGTGACGCAATTACACTCAGCCCTGTGAACATGCACATTCACCACTCTCACAGAGCCTGCCTTCTGAACTACAACTCAATGTCTGAACAATGTAACATTATCTTTGCTTGCTGGAAGCAATGCATGATGGAATATGTTGTCTTGAGAAATCGAGATTCATCACATCAAGCAGCAGGGAGAGAGACACAAAGCACACTGGAAATCCAGGAAGTTGATGAAAGTAATGGGCAGACAGAAGGCAGCACTCACTACATAAAAGAGATTTTTTTCACGTAAGCTTCGATTGCATTATCAAAAACAACTCTAGTATTGTGACAAACTAGGAGCGCAAAGAGAGAGCACACAGAGGCGAATACTGTTCCCAGTGCTGGTAAAAAGCCTATGGAAGCATACAAAAGTTTAATTAGTTGCAATATGCTGTGCAATCACAACTTTTATAACACACTTTCTTGGTACAAGGCAGCGTGTTTATTAGACATGTAAATTTTGTTTAGTACCAAATGGATATTCATTCAAATTTCGTCATTTGGATGCACCGGAATATACGAATTTGAACACATTCAAATGCGAACAACCCAGAAGGTGGTTATCAAAGTTTCTTATCCGTCCAAATTTTGTTCAAAACGAAACTAAATCGGACACGTGACTGTTCTCTAGCCAATAATTTTTTTGGGGGGGGGGCTGTTGGGGGTTACATTACAGGCACGGCCATGTGTCTTCCTGTTGTGAATAATTCTGAAATGAAAATTTGAACGGATACAAAAGCTGAATAACATAGTTACATAGTTAGTCAGCTTGAAAAAATACACATGTCCATCGAGTTCGACCTGGTTTAATAACTAACCAATTTTGGATCCCAAGACTGAAAAACTAAAGAAATAAAACTTTGCATAGAAACAAAACAAATTTTTTGCAAGGTTACATGTCTAATACTTATGATACCAGAATACACCACTAACTCAACTCACAAGACCAGTGATATCTAAAAGTAAATAAAGACCCGAAAATGCACACCGGAAGCCGGTCATCCTCAATGGTGTCCTTCGGAAAGGTTTTCCTGTAAGGCAGCCATCTGGTCTTCCCACCACATATTTTGGAAGAATTTCAGTGGCTGGATTCCTAATATTGTTTTCCAATATTATATGTTGCCATTGAACCATGTCTGTATTCACTATAATTGGAACTTACTTACACTATGGGTGTCATATTTGATGTAGTCTAAGCTAAACAAGGTGATCTATGCAGCACTGACATGAGTCATATATGTGATTTTGTTCATTAATACATGTTATAGTTATCAGTGTTGCACTGTTGGTAGGTTACACAGGATACCCCTGCTGTTTTGCATTGCTTCTGACAACTGGCTTCCCTAGATGCATCAATCACAAAAAAAACAGGTAAAGTGTATTAGGAATTCACCCTGGCCACTGAAATTCTTCCAAAAAATGTTCCATCTCACTTGTCAGCTGCTAAATATCATATAATTTTTCTATAAGAATTAAGCTTTGTAAATGTCATCCTTAAATGCGCACATTAACACCTGAAACTCACTGAATTTGCTGTGAAATATGCATGGTGTATGCCCAATTATAAGAGCGAGCTTTTAACAGTGTTCTTTTATGCATCCGTGTTGCACGCTTAACATATTGCTTATAAAATCATTGAAGTAGTGACATTTTGGTAATTTAGGTCTAACTGAAACAAAAGTTAGCATGGAAAGACATGTTAAAATAAGGCCTGCAAACTAATTCCACCTTTAAGTGCATTGGGAAGAATGAGTTGGCTGCATATTATGTCAGATAAGAAGCACATTCTGGTTTAACAAATACACATATATATAAGTGAAGTGAAAGTTTCACAATGCTGAAAACCTTTAGTTTGAGGATTGCTTGTAAGCCTTGAACATGACACTTGCATTGTACAAAACTGCAGCCATATTTAAATGTTTGTGTAGCAGAGGAAATGTCTTGTGTAGCTCAGGGCCTCTACTTTAAATATCAATGTCTGTACCCAATGCACAGAGTCAGCCATGTGTAACATCCATGTGTGCCATCAGCTATCTAGTCCTCCACATGAGATCTATTCCTTCCCAGCCTCATTGCCGATGACTTTTATCCCCCACTTATAATGTGCATATAATCACAGTGATAAGAGTTTTAAGGACAGCCATCCCATATTTAGCAACACATTGGTGCTAAAAGCTACACAAATGTCAGTTAAACACCCCATAAAAAGGAAATACACTTTAAATAAAGTGGACTAACATGAATGACAAGGCCACTGAGTAGGAAAGAGAACCAAAATGTAACCACCATGACTATTCCTGAGCCCTCCTACTAAAAGAGCTATGGCAAAAAGGGGGGTCAAAAGAAAGCAGGGGTGTTCTAAAGTAATAGTTATTAGAATATAGCAGAGGGCATCTGGGTAACTGCATCAAAGACAGACACCCACAGAACAAAGACAGGGCATTCAATATAATGCTGAGAAATACAGAAAAAATATGGAAACATGCTTTTCCTTTCAGTGTAAGAGACTCATGAGTAAATCCCCTTCTTACAGTGGTCTACTTTTTACCAGAGTTGTTGCCATTGCCCTGGGGAGAACAGTATAAAAAAGGAACGTGAAACTCGATGCATGATGTAAAAAAATGAGGTGTGGTCTAAATTTTTTATTTTGGGGGCGTTGATCATTAGGGATGAGCCGAACACCCCCGTGTTCCGTTCTAATTCAAACTTTCGAACATGGAAAAAGTTCTAATTCGCACTTAGAACTCAATGCAAGCCTATGGGGGTAGAACTCAGAAAATTAAATGTCCCCATTTTGAAGCCTTATATGCAATTTATTGGCCATAAAAAGTGTATGGGGATCCGGGTACTGCCCTGGGGGACATGTATCAATGAAAAAAACACTTTTAAAAAATAAAATTTTTAAAGGAGCAGTGATTTAACATCACTTAAAATGAAACATTAAAAATTAAAAATTCCTTTAAATATGGTGCCTGGGGGGTCCCCTTTCACTGACCGTAAAGTGGCGCATCTGTATGATGTATAGAACCTGCTGAAGCAAAAATGACATTTATATACATTTTATTGATATTTATATAGAACTCTAATATATACAGAAATCTGATAGATAGATATATATATATATATATATAGACACACACATAACTCTCTATAACTCTCTGCTAACTCTGCTGTAACTAACTATACTAGAACCCTCTCTCTCTCTATCTCCTACAACACACTACATAGGGCCGCGGTGTCAGCAGCCTTATATAGTGTGCTGCAGGGACTTAGCTGTGAGACATGATTGGGCAGTGTCGTCGTGAGGTCAGGTGCAAGACTGTAGCCAATTACCGTTTCGGACGGCGCAGTGCATTGTCGGATGTTCTGCGGTCGAACAGACCGCGGACATCCCGTAATGTTCGGCGTTCAGCGAACGCTAGAACAGGCTATGTTCGAGTCGAACCTATGTTCGACTCGAACATGCAGCCCATCCCTATTGATCATAAGGAAGCTTTCTGCCTAACAAGCCACATATAAGCCTCTTACACTGTAAATCATTAATGAAAGGAGAGAAGTCTAAAAATGTTGAGTACTGATTATAACCAATAAAATTACTTTTCCCAGTGCTGGTAATAAGGCCATGGGAGCCACAATGTTTTTATTAGTCTCATTATACTGTGCAATCACAAATTAACATACTTTACTGGTGCCTACATGGCGGTATACTTATGGGACAAGGATCCGCTGCTAACCCAGCTCACAGGACCAGTGATATCTAAAAGTAAATATTTAGCCAGGACCCGCACTACACATTCTACCAAGAGCCTATCATCTTCCTTGAAATCATTCAGAAATGTTTTCCTATTAGACAGCCAAGTGGTTTTGCTTCCACATGTTTATGGAACATTGCAGACCCAGATTCACTTACATCAGTTCAATTTGGGAGCAAAGCTTGGAAGTCTACTTTTATTCAACATTGAATTACCTTGCATTAAACAAAGGATCCAGGTAGCCAATGCTCCTTTAAAATTATAGCTGCCCCCTAACTTTTCAGGTTTTAGCTGGTTGGTATCAATGGAGCTGGCTCCTAACAAATCCTGATGGCTCCAGGACTGGACAAACTGGCTCCTGAATTTCATAACAATTTGTCCACCCCTGCATGAAACATTTCTGTGTAGCAAGTTATTTACTATATATACTGTATTC
Source organism: Nanorana parkeri (assembly GCF_000935625.1). Taxonomy (NCBI): domain Eukaryota; kingdom Metazoa; phylum Chordata; class Amphibia; order Anura; family Dicroglossidae; genus Nanorana; species Nanorana parkeri. The sequence goes on from NW_017306633.1 coordinate 777,964, forward strand.
TGCCATGTTAGCACCAGGAAAACAGAAAATAGTTTTTCATACTAACTGTAATGTCACCTTTTCTGGTATCTACCCATGGGAGCATACTCCCTCCCTCTGGTATTGAGCTATTCATGAGAATGAGGGTCCTTCTGACTAAATAGATAAAGATATCACTGGTAGCGTGGGTTGGCTAGAGGCAGAGCCTAGTACTAAGTTCATGCTTGCATGTAGGGACTAGTGATATCTAAAAGTAAATATTTAGCCAGGACCCGAACTGCATTTCATTTTCCTTGGGGTCAGGACCGAACTGCATTTTATTTTCCTTGGGGTCATTTAGAAACATTGAAAATTATGGTGAGTATGAAAATAATTTTTATTTTTCCAACACAAATTCCAAAACATCTATATTGGGCCTTATTTCAGAATGCTTATTTCTAAGTCATTAATGGTGACTGAAACTTAATACAGTCGTGGGACAATGAGCAACTAGATCATTGAAGACCAGACCAACATTCTGGATGACTCATGGAGTGGACATTCAAAGCATTGATGAAGTACACACAACAAGGGTTGAACTGGCAATTGTAGAGATGCTTCTCTTCTCACATACCAAAGATGAAAAATATGTGATAAACCACTTTAATTACCTTTGCTTTGCTAAACTTTCTTCCAGAGCTTAAATTATGTTTTAAAACTGACATACTATCCATTAATAACTAAAAAATATTTTAAGTCAGTTTTAATGGGACGCTCTAAATTTGCCACTTGGGACTTGCCAGACCTTGAAAGTAAAAGATGTGACTTACTTACTCAAACGTCCCTGTGGCAAGGCTATGTAGGACAAACCACCAGACACATAAAACTTAGATGAAGCCAGCAAGTGTGCTGTGAATAAAATTGCTGCTGATACAAATAAACACATCCACAAACACTCTTCTAAACATTCTGTCACAAATCAAAGAACTTCCCCTCGCACAAGTTATCACTATAACAATGAGGTGGTGGCATTGTTATGGGGTGGTACACTGAGAAACATTGAATATAAGATAAGATCTATATAAAAGATTAATGTTCTCTAAATGTTACATAAAGCATTGCTTTTCAGGCAAACACGATGCGGCACTGCTCCAAGCTCCAAAGACATTTATATTATATGTCCAAAACATGGTTGGACATGCTGCAACCCTTTCAATTGGTTAGGAACTATAAGCCCTGACAGCAGGACATGTCATTCTTTATCAGCTGAACCAGTGATGCCCAAAAGGGAGCCCAGGAGATACATTTAACGTTCTAAAATCCTATCTGTGGCCTTCCTGAGTTTACTATTGAAAAATGTATTTTTTTGCTCCTTATTATAATGATAAATATGACTAGCTCATAACTGGCACTGTTGATGCTGCGTATGTGTTTACTTAGTACAAATTGTCCATATTCAAAATCCTGATGATAATATGGTGAAGTGCAAATAATCAGTTCATATCCTTGCACACTTGTTTTACTCCAGCATGCATGACTATGCACTGTACATATTCCTACAGTATTGTAGCAGTGTGCTGTGCAGTGACCATTGCTACACTTGGCGAGTGGTGAAACCACGCCTTGGCGGCTGACAGTCCAGTTAGTGCAGCAGCACTTAACTGATAACTGCTTACGTCTGACACTAGGGAAGCCTGCCAGAGGATTGAATTGTCTTCTGGACATGGCTACTGGCCGCATTCTAGGGGGAGCATGTGTCTGATTGGATACATAGTTCTCCTGGGATTTTGGCAGCCATTTTGGACCCAATGGGGTTATCTGTAGCCCCTGATGCAGCCACGGTCGCCCTCTGGGAGTGTCAATTTCTGTGTTTCCGTGCAACTCTCACTGGTTCCTCTCTCTGACTTAACATCACTGCAGGAGAGAAGCTTGCTGGGAACCTCACGGCAGCCTTTTGGGACCCTAACGGTGCTGCTTACACATCTCCTCCTTCCTGTGGAACCCCGCAGCCCGCTCCCCTCCACAAGACCATCCGGACCCCTAGTGTGACCCCACACAGCCCACCTGAGAGCCCACACAACCCCCCTGAGATGCTGCACAGCCACCTGAGAGCCAGTGCAGCTCATCTGAGACCCTGCACAGCCCACCTAAGACCCCGCACAGCCCACCTAAGGCCCCGCACAGCCTCTTGAGAGCTAGCACAGCCCACCTCAGACCCTGCACAGCCCACTTGAGACCCCGCACAGCCCACCTGAGACTGAAGACATCAGGCCACCACTCCGGAGCAACATAGAGTATCCCAGATAGCGAGGATAACTTGCCTCAAACTTGTGGCAGGGTTTAATTGTAATTCTTATTAACTTGCTGCACACATTCCAGGCAACTTGTAGACTTGCAGAACACTGGCAGCACAAGTTCTAGTTGACACTTTTTAAATCTGTTGCAAATTGGCTTGGCAAGTCTACAGCAAGAGTCCTGCAGGTCTTAGCAAGAGCTCTGCCAGTGTACAGCACTTTTGCAAAGCACGTTGATCTGGAGACCTGCAATGCAGACTTGCTGTAATTGTGCAACAAAATTGTGGAGCTTGGCAAGTCTGCAATAGTTTATCAAGTCATTTTCAAACTTGCAGCTCAATTGCTTGCTATCTGGTAGTAAAAAGAGAAAGTTAGGGATCAGCACTAAATTGGAGACACCACACCCCTAATAACTGCTTACAATCATATTCATATGGAATTCACAGGCTACTTCTACTAACTTCCTGACGACGCTACGGCGAAACGCGTTGAAGAAAAGGGGGGAAAATACGGATTATTATTTTATGGAATTTGCATTAATATGATGAATAATGTGTTTAATGCTTGCTATCTGGGATGTAGTTTCATATTACTCTGCATTTACTGTATAATGCATTGCTGGGATTTATAGTCCTCTATGGCTGGTGGTATTCTGCATTGCTAATAGCGCAACCTGTCAAAAGCTGGATACAGCGTGAGCACTGTATCTATCGACTGACAGGTTAGGCAAAATGTCTTAAATAGGAAAGGGTGGGGCAAATTTAGGTTAGGGGTGTGCTTGAGTTTAGTCATACCTAGGGCAGCACAAAATCAAAATACACCACTGGCACCTGAGAGCCAGCACAGGCCACCTGAGAGCCCACCCAGCCTAACTGAGAGCTCACACAGCCTCTTGATTCCCCGCACAGCCCACCTGATTTGAAGCATAACGGGGCACATGCAAGCACCATAAGGTGCAACACGTCTGCACTGCTGTTAGCTAAGAAATGTTTAGGCTAAGTCAGGTACACTTTAATGCATGAACATCTTGTTTGTGGCCATTTGTTCTCTTTCTTCAGGCCCAAAAATCAATCTGAATGATAACAAAATTGAGTTATCAATAGCAACCAGTCAGAATCATCCTTTCATACTTTCAGTGAAGTACAGGATAATGAGTAATCAGATAAGATATTCAAGGCAACTCAGTTCTTTCAGATACTAACAAATGAGTTCCATAGCAGTCATTCTTCCTTTTAACAAATGTTCTTCATGGAGACAATGATGACTGGTAGTGGCTAAACTCCGTTGAGAAAAACTCTTGCCAAATATTACACTTCCTTTAAATGATAATAATAAGAAATATGGAAGAAGAAATAAACATTTATCCTAAACCAAAGAACATTATTATTATTTGAACCAGGATGGGCACAGAAGCAAAGGAGACATTGGGTGGGAAGAAACTCCCAGCCATGGATTATCACAGGCCAGTCACAAAGGTAACTCTTACTGTACTCTAATGATGACCAGTAAATATACACTGCCTGGCCAAAAAATTAAAAGTTGCACTCTCTAATATTTCGGACCACCTCTTGCTTTGATTACAGCACACGTTCGCCGAAGCATCATTTTCATAAGCTTATGCAATTTCCCAACATTTATTTCCATCCAGTTACAATCATTTTTCACCAAGATCTTGTAGTGATGATGGGAGAGTCGGACCTCTGCCTAAAGTCTTCTCCAGCACATCCCAAAGATTCTCAATGGGGTTTAGGTATGGACTCTGGTGGCCGATCCATGTGTGAAAATGATGTCTCATGCTCCCTGAACCACTCATTCACAATTTAAGCCCGATGAATCCTGGCATTGTCATCTTGGAATATGCCCAATGTGCCATCAGGTAAGAAAAAATCCTTTTCATTCAGGATATTCAGGTAGGCAGCTGACCTCATTTGTTGCCAGATGAAACATATTAATCAATCCTTTAATTATCCAATGGAAGGCTTTTGCCTATTTGCTTAGCTAAATCCAGGTGGTGACTTTTTTTGCCAGGCAGTGTACATCCTGATAAAATTGCCTCTAGCATCAGGGCAACATTCCAGTTTCTGTGTTCATAGAAGCTTTTCTGAATTTGTCTCAGATCATTTATTTGAAAAGATTGTTACAGCTGTGATAACTATGAAAAGAAGATTAACTAAACACATCTCATGTATAGATGACTGTCAACAGGGGCCTTCAGAGATTTCTTCAGCTGCAGGTGCTCAAATAAAAAAGGAAAAAATGTCTAACTGTCCCTAGGATGGTGTCATGCCACAGAGGTAGTTTACCTGGTTTACCTTAATATAAATGGAAATGACACTAAATCTTGTCTATGATAAGGAAATTATTACAAAAATGTAGTGTGTCACAGAAAAACTCCCCATAAAATGCAAACTGTCCAATTGCGTCATGGTTGGAGGTTACACAAAACATAATTTGCTACAGGGAAGAAACCAGGCAGAGTTCAATACATAAGGAACAGAGAGTTTAGCCTGCAGGACCCTTCACTGCCCAGTGAATATAATTTCTTCAATTAAAAACTTTCACTCCTCTTAGTAATTAAATTCATATTGGGGAAGAGATACATCTTCAGAAAGATGAGTTTAGAGCTGTAGTGTTCAATCTTCTTTATGTGGTGCATGCTGGCAAATGGGACAAATGGGTCAGTATTCGCCGGACTGAACACTCAGGTCTACTAATCAGCCTTCCTGAAGAATAATGAAGAAAACCTACAAACAATGCACCATAGTTGTGTGCAGACAGACAGAGAATATGTGCTGAGAATTTAAAGTGTATGCAAACTCTAACTATTTGCTCCCTCTTGGTCAGTTAAGAGCCTGTTCGCATCCGATGCATTCGGTCCGCACTGGGACAAGATACAGTGCAATGCGCCTCGATTGTGCGCAACAGCTCTGTGCCAGGCACACGCACACACTTGCAGCCACGCAGTAGAGCGCGGCTGCTGGTTTGAACAAGCCCTAAATATGCCATGGCAAGAGTTTTGTCATATACATTTGCAAAAGTTTAAAAAAACCTGTAAATCCTGCCAGAAATCTTGTGAGCTAATAACGTCCTGTGTTCTCGGCTTGTGCTAAGCTGTTATTATATAGCATTGCTCCCAGTTTTCTCTGTGGACTATGAAGCACTTCCCCACTACATTAAGGAGATGAGGGATCTGCAGTCTTAAAACACTTCCTGTCCTGGGGTGACAATGCTGCTCCTCGTCCGCAGTACAGTGAGTGAGGACAGGCACTGGCAGGGTTAAAAGGTACAAATAAAGCAAAAAGGCCAGAAAACTAATGCAGCCACCACATCTAAGGTCTTGTAAACTGCTATACATTACATTTTTGTCCTAAGGTTTAATTCCTATTCCCTACTCATTGACTGTGACTGAGTACCACAGTGGTCTTTGTAGGCTCAATCTGTCAGCACCAGCATCCACCAAGGGAGCACATGTGAGGGAGTAAAGGAAAGACCCGGTGCACCTACACCCTCTACCCCCACCCTGACCACCATCACCACCACCATCACATGCTTGACAGCTTTGTCTGAAAATCTTCATTCCGTGGCCTTTACAAGAAAATAGACAGTTTGCTACATTGCGGCTGTGAACTTTTTATCTGATTTGTTTAGAAAACTCCTAAATTGGAAATGTATGAAAGGTCACTAGACATTACGCTATAACCAACGTATTCCTGTTTTTATATAGCTGTATACCAACTGGCAGCAGTGCAGATCAGATATTTGCGTGTGATTCATTTTGAGGAACATGTTTAAACATTAAAGTATTAGACTTTTGCATATTAAAGGAAAGAGGTATATCAATTTCTGGAAGACAAATTAGTCCCATGTTCCAACACAGCAAGTTTCTGAAACACTAAAACCCCTATGAGTTATTTATTTACATGATGACGACTACATATCAGGCAGGGTCCTTTAATTGCCTTTCTAACTAACTTTCCTATATTTGTAGGCTCATTATGTTTGATCTTAAACATGAATATTTTTAGATAAGTCAATCTTACTTTTTTTCTTTTTCTTGAACCTTGAAACACCTATTTTGAGTATCTTTGAGAATGTGCTTGAGTTTTCATTTTGTGTTTCCCTAACGGTTACATGTTTTTTCCTTTTCAGGTTTTCATGTAAAATATAAATCTCCAGAGATCTACTGTCCTCATTTGATGAATGTTCTCTAGATTAAAGGAATTAGAGTATTACTTAATGGATAACTACAGTTTTAGTGCAGTTTTTAACTTCTGTCCCTGCAGATTGTGCCCATATAATAAATGGGAGCTCAGTCCTATTTGAGGAGATCAGTGGGATCCCCATAAGGTTTCAACTTCTATGTACATCATGCTGCACTACTCATGGGATCCAGTGGAGGGAGCTCTGGACAACACAGGAGACTAGCTATCCACTTAGACTAAAACAGTGTCCGGTCCTGCCCAGAGCTCCCTCTACTGGCTTCTAGGGTGCAACTATTCGCTCTGCACTGTATTTATTTAAAGTGGCACTAAACTCAAGAGTCAAACCTTAAAATTAATTCAAGTACCGTAACTATTAACAAAAATGTATTGTATTTGTGTATTACTCGGCTGTAGATCCTCACTGTCCTTCCTGACACTGTCCTTCCTTCTAGAGGGTGGCTACTTTTGTTCCCAATTGTCCCTGTGTGTGTTGTAAAGAAGCCACTGCTCCAAGCTCGCTCCTGTGATGGACTACAATCTCAATACAAATTAGTAACCTAAACGTGAGCTTGTAGTCCATCACAGAGGTGAGTTTGAAGTTGTGGCTACTTTACAGCACACACAGGGACCATGGGGACCAAAAGTGTCGGCACCAATTCAGAGATGATTTGAGGATCTGCAGCTGAGTGATACACAAATAAGATACATTTTTGTTAATAGTTACAGTACTTGAATGCATTTACAGGTTTAACTCCTGAGTTTAGCATTACTTTTATGTTTGGTGTATTCTGACTCCGATTGTTGTGATAGCGATGTATCCCTTGTGAGACCTCTATGCCTGGCCTGTATAAGTAGATTCAATCAATGAGGACATTCATTGTCAGATAGCTGAACTCACCAATACCGTTTCATCCACAAAGATTGCTTTATTCTGCACATCAGACAACAGGATACAGCAGATGGATGGTTTTCAGTATTATGCGGTCAAAAGATGATGCCTTTCCTAGCGTACTATGCAGAGTACATGTGTCCTGATTACATGTGGCTGTTAGCTGTGGCCATGACACAGGAAGTGCTGACCAACAAGAAAAAGGGTGGGGCTTACATACAGAGGAAATGTGTTATCACATGAGGAAAGGAATACAGAAAAACAGGTGCATTATCACAAAAGGCCACTAGATGGCAGCATATCTCTAAATGTAGAATAGCCATAGGAAAAATGGTTCAAGTAAATAACTAAATACATTCTCATCTTCATTAATGTAAATAACATATTCTATGCCCCATTGGGGCGGCACATGGTCCCAAACAGTTTTTGTATAGGCTGCAGTGACAGGTACAGCTAAATTACAGTGCATTTACCATTTCACATTACATACATTTCAAATAAAAGATTATTATAAAACGTAAATAAGCATTTTTCCCCATGGAGAAATACCAATGTAAGATATCAAGGTCCCGAACTCTAACAACAAGTACCTTTATTATATCCTAATTAGTACAATCAACAACATAATTACAAACATATAAAAACAAGTAAAGTTAATCTCTTGTTCCCCCCGCTTAGGCTCTTACTATATGCGTAGTGAATCTTAACACAAAGATATCAAAACATTTTTGCACCTGTTTTTATCTACCCTTGTCCTGCGGCTGTCTGAAACTGGAGCATCACCTAACAAAATAATTGCAACTTAAGAAGTCACCATGACCACTTCTTCAAGAAGCAACAGTTCAGCTTTTTGCCTGAAGTTACGAGTTTTCTTTCCTGGAGTCTATTAAACCTCATTTATCAAAAACATTACACTAGCAACATAAATTTGGCGCAAGGTGCATCAAATATATTCCGTGCAAGTTCAAACACTCGCAATTGGTATGATAAATTCTCCCCACAATATATTAGGATCCAAAAAGGTTTCTGGTAAATCAACAGTAAAGCAACCATGGAAATTAATTTTCAAGGAGTGCATATGAATGACAAGACATAAGCCACCCTTAAAATATGTATACATTTACATGAACACATCTACAGACCAGTAACGTGCGGTACCTCCTATTCCGGGTGAGGCATTCCCCCGCCCCCGCCAACCGAAGCCCCGCCCCATGCCAGCCGAAGCCACTCCGTCCTCCGCCAGACGAAGCCCCACCCCCCGCCGAATGAAGCCCAATCCCCAAGCTAGTGTGAAGGAGGAGACTGCCTGTCCCTCGCTAACTAGCTGTCAAAATCCGGATGCAGCGCTCCGTCCATGAAAGGTTAAACAGCGGGGAGGCTTTCCCTGCTCTGTAACCTGTTAGATGCCGATCTGAATGTAGAAAAAGCTGTCAGCTTCAAAATTGAAGCTGACAGCTTTTTCCTCCGTAATTCTAGGTGAGGCTCTGCCTCACCTGCCTACCCTGAGGCTAATATTATTATTAGCAGGACCCGGCAGGTTGTTCATTTGAACACATTTGTGTGGTTATTATTTTGAGTACCTTTATCATTTATACATTTTTAAATAGGTATTGTGTATTATTAGCTCTGATAGTATTTGTAAATGTATTAAAGAGAAGTGGGTATGTTGCGCTTGGTAAGTTAATCTATTTGGTTTTACTGTGAATAGTGAAAATAGTCACAGTATGGTTCCATGGTGATTAGTCCAATGTGAAAAAATTATTCTGCAAATATGTGAAGTGAATATAAAGTGAAGGATAAGGTGAGTGATGTCTGTGAAATAATAAAAAAGTGTGATGGCCTTTTGATAAAGTGATTGTGAGTGATTGGTTCTTGTGTGTATCTCTTAAAATCTACAACTCCAAGGTTCCGTCTAAACGAAATAGTGAAAGCTAGTTGTATACGGCCATAAGGGAAAGTGGGAATGTGCAATAATATGAGCAAAAATATAATATATAAACAAAAATGTATAAGCTCAAATATAAGCAATTTTGAATATTTGTAAATGTAGCCCTGATGTTGCTCTGAGAATTAAAATAATAAATCAGTAATCATGATAAGATATTGTATAGCTTGTTCTTTAATAAGAGGAATTTTAAAATGTCTTCTGTATGAGTGAAAGCTGTAGATTACTGTTATTTTTAAAAGAAAGGTTCACATTTCTTTAAAGTAGGATGTTGCAAGCTTAAAGGCATTTTTGTAAACATTATTTAGTGTGAAGTGATTATTCACATCTAGAGGAAGCAATTAATTACATTGATTGTGTCTGGTTTTACGGGAAAATTAAAGGAAGCAATTAATTGTGCCATTGCAGAAGGCAAATGAGACCTGGGTGATCTGGTATTACTATTTAAAGCTGAACTGCAGTCACATAAAACACACAATATAATGCAGTTATGCATTCATTAAAACATCATTAAATGTATATTTAAATTCAGCTAGTGTAATTACTTTAATCTGTCTTGATCAGCCTCTTGTAATCCCTGTACAGCAATACTGAGACTGGGAGAGGGAAAGGCTGCACTAGGAGTCATCCAGCATATGCTACATCCACAAGTGCTGAGAAAAAGATGAGGATAAGCATATGAACAGTGGGGTGCTAGTTTTTCAATGCAGCTCTTTCTCTGCCCAGTCATAGGCTAGGCCCCAATGCATCTCCTTCTTTTTCCAGTCATATGCCAGCCCCCAATGAAGCACCTTCACTGTCCAATCATAGGCTAAGTACCAATGCAGCTCCTTCTCTGTCCAGCTATAGGCTAGGCCCTAATGCCGTTATTTCTCTGACCAGTCATAGGCTAGGTCTTTAATGCAGCTCCTTCTCTGTCCAGTCATAGGCTAGGCCCCCCATGCAGTTCTTTCTCTGACTAGTCATTGGTTAGGTCCTCAATGCAGCACCTTCTCTGTCCAGTCATAAGCTAGGCACACAATGCAGCCTCTTCTCTGTTCAGTTGTAGACTAGGCCCTCAGTGCAGCTTCTTCTCTTTCCAGTTGTAGACTAGATTCCCAATGCAGTTCATTCTCTGTCCAGTTGTAGACTAGTTCTCCAGTGCAGCTCCTTCTCTGTCCAGTCATCGACCAGGCCCCCAAACCTGTTTAATCTCTGCACTGGGTTGTCCTATGCTCTCCGGCCCAATCTAGTGACAGCAATGAGCTACAAATATCGTTCACTGGGTAAACACTTATAAATCAGCCCCTATGCATTCTGTTTAATAAAAATGTTAATTCCCATATCCAAACAAAGCTGAGCAGAAAACCCAATATAGACTTTGTACTAATATGTGTCTCCAGAATATATTTTTGCTATTTTCCTTCTTGTAATTATGTTTCATTAAAAATCTTGAAAGAGTAAATAAGCAGAAAATGCAATATTTTACATTTCTAAGGAACTGCAGCACTATCACTAATCAGAATAAAACATAAACAGCAAACTAGAAAATGCCAAGCATGCTAATTAATCCTGATTCTCTGCAGAAACCAAGTCTAAACAAGAAGGAATGGACCAATCAGATGTTTACAAATGTATATTTATAGCCCAAATTGTACTGTCTCCTTTCTCATTTTTTCCTGTTGCTGTTCCTACCATTGTTAGTAACTGCTTTTGAATTTTTTTGAAAGCCGTTTCAATGGAGTTTTTTTTAGGTTAGCTGATTCTACTCCAGCTTTGCGACCCGCTTCTCTGCGCTGGAAGCTGCAGTATGCATGTTGATGTCATTCCTTGCGACCTGCACATCCGCAGGCATTCTACAGATTTCAGTGTGCTTTGCAAACCAGCATGTTGTAGGGGGTATTCCTCTCTGTAGGGAACAGCGGCATAACGTAGGCATAGGGGGTTTGCCAGACTGCTTCTGCCATATGTATAGTCCCACAGATGGTGCCATAGTCCCACTTATTAGGGCTCGTGCACACGGGGCACAAAAGTGACACTTACACATCTCTATTATAGCCAATATGTCCATGCACATAGCGGCCTTCAACTCTTGACTGATGGATTCGTCAATTTTCGTCCCTCCGATAAAACCCCAATAAATACTCGGACTGCGCGACATGGATTTTAACGGCCACAGCAGCCCTTTTATTAAACCAAACAACTTTAACAATAACCAAAAGTAATAAACCAAATAATATACACAAATAATACTGTAAACAATCGTTGACCTGAGAAGGGGTCTTTGGGTGCCCAACAGCCCAAAAAGGCCTCTCCCAAGACTCCACCCATGTCCCCAGCCGCACCACAACCAGCTCGAGGACACTTACTACTTCCAGGTTCCTAAGGGGCCAGACCCCCGCCCCTTGCAATTCCGGACACCAACAGGGGGGAAGCACCCATACCAGCTGATGGCCCCCCATTTTGTAATCCACTCCGATTTTTGTAGACCCCCAAAGACCCCCTAACCCGCCAAGCTGCCGTGACAAAAGAACCCCACAACCCCCACACTACAAAATTCAGGGAGGGAGGGTGGGACAACCTGCTTCGTTCGTTGATTTCCAGAAAGAGGACGTCCCTCAGCCCTTGCAGATCCTTCCCATGAAGCTCCTCCCGGACACCTGACTCCCACGTCCAATCAGGTAAGAGCAGCTGTTCCCATTTTATTTTTAACTCTTTCTCCCGGGACTATTCCTCCCCCTAGTCATGTAGCCCCTCCGCTCAGGCTCTCCCGGTCTGTCTGTAATTTAGAGCATCGTCCAATGGCATAAAAAGATGTCCACACACTGCATTCTAGTATTTTGGTGTATTTATGCCTATTTGCTTGTAAATGTTTATAAACTAATGTACATTTGCACATGCCTTTATGCGTAAATGTATTGTAGGTGATTGGATGAAGAATTATACACATCTAGCCCAGTCAGCCCAGTGGTGTTGTGGTTAGCGCTTCTACCTTGCAGTACTAAGGGTCCCTGGTTCTTGCCCTGGCCAGATCACTATCTGGAAGGAGTATGCATGTTCTCCCTGTGCTTGTGTAGATTTCCTCCCACACTCCAAAGACATTTTTTTAGGCTATTTGGCTCCTGTCTAAATTGGCCCCTTGAATGTGGGATAGGGACTTGTAAGCTCCTTGGGGGCAGGGGCTGATGTACACTATGTGCACTATGTAAAGTGCTGCATAAATTGTTGGCGCTACATAAATACCTGTAATAAATAAAAATATATATGCTGTACTGATATGTGTATATATATATACTGTATATATACATGACTAAATACAAGTATTTTAAGCATGATCCAGCTGCCAGAAGCAGGCAGAAACATCCAGCTTAAAAATGTTTAATGGCATTTAGATTAATATTTAATGATGCCTCTGTGG
>NW_017306633.1:790662-806437 GCF_000935625.1 Nanorana parkeri
GGGGGGGGGGGGTGTAACAGAGAAACAGTGAAAAAAGAGAGGTGGAACAGTGCATTAATTTACGCAAACGCCGGAGCCCAGGGGAGAAGAGGCTGAAGGGACCATGTTACCAGTCCAGAGGGACCAAGGATCAAGTAAGTGAATCTGCTTTTTTTTAGCCCCCTAGACAAAATAATGAGCACCAAATTCCCACTGCAAGGGTACGTTTTTCATTTTCACTGAGTTCTTCTTTAAAGCTTACTTGAAAAAATCCCTTTTATGTAGTGAGCGCTGCCTTCCATCTGTCTTTTGGCAAAATGTCGAAAGTGCCATTACGGCCAAAAATTCAGTGTATCCCTAGCTTCTCTCCACCACAGGTCAGGTGCAAGACTTTGCCCAATCAGGGCACAGAAAACTGGGCAAAGTCATGATGACTGTCACTGCTAGCTCCGCCCAAATGTTTATATGTTACCAGCATCTGTCAAAATGCCATTCTGCGGCGGGTGTTCGTCGCGAGTGAACGGGATGGCGGTCGTAGTTTTTTAAAAATTATTATTTCTATTTATTTTTTATTGTTTTATTTTTTATTTCATCGAGGGGTCGTCATCGTGGACAACGATGGATGTCGTTATTGACCCTGGATTACATTGGAGGATCAACATTTTTTCTTTTAAATAAAAGACTTGTCAAAACTTGCGTTTTGATTTTATTCCAAATAAAGGATTTTTTCAAAAGTCTGGACTTTTTATTTACAATTTTATTTAACCCTTTAGTGGATTGGTAGGGGTACAAGTACCCCTTCCTCATTCACAAGGGGGGGCAGCATCTTGGTGCCACTTTATTAAAGGAGTATCCTGATGTGAATAAGCCCCCCCCCCTACCCGCATCCCCACAACCAACGCCCTAGGGCTTGTGGGGAAGAGGCCCTTGTCTCCATCGGCATGGGGGCAAGGTGTTTTTCCAGGGGCAACCCTGGAAAAGCACCCTCCCAGTGCCGAGGGCATGTGGCCAAAACACCATGGGGATGCAGCGAAGGCTAAAGTACTGCTTCTACATCATCATTTATCTCTACGCGTTTCACGGTTAAAACTGCTTCATCATAAAGCTGAACATATGCGCAAATGTAAAAAACACTTTACCTTACCTAAACTCCAGTCAAGGAGCTACATTAATTGTTGATATACTTATTTAGTAACACTTTTTACATGCCAGAGGATTCATAATTTTCTGCAGCTCTTCTTATCATCCAAACATCCCTGCCAGCTCCTCAACCTCCACCGCTGCAGCACAGCTTGGTCAAAAACACACCCCAGCCTGCTGATTGGGCAAGACTGATGAGTTCATCCTTCTTACCATTCTGCTCTCTCTTCCTACCAGCATGTTACCTGAAGGCATATGAGTTCTGCACTGCAGCAGAACTTAATTAGCTTCTAGCACTGTCCCTCCCCTTGCCAGTCAAAGTATTGCAGTACATGTGATTACAGGAGGCTGATACAAATTCAAATACTTCAAACACTAGCTGCATTACAGATTCCATTTAGTTATATTTTAAGTGAATAAATATCCTCACTTGCAAATTCAGCTTTAAAAAATGAGCTATATATAATACAGTTGACCTTGCCAAGCTAACTCCAAAATGATGACGGTGTCCCTTTGATTAGGCAGTGAAAGCAACCATTATCATGTACAAACACAGTAACCTAAAGCATTAGCTTCTGATTAGCTGCCATAATTGAGTGCATTTTTTGTTCATTATTGCTCCCTTTATGGCCATGGTTGGTTAATTGGAGTTATTCCTGTCTGAAAGCTTTGAGTGACTTTCTTTCTTTCTGAATGTATTTATTTATTTTTGACCAAATAGAAAATCTTTAGCCTCTCTCTTTTTGTAAACAGGGAAAGACATTGATGTGAAAGAGACATTGCCAGCCATAGACAGGTATATAAATATATGTTACATTGGTTTTCGGCAATGGGAACCCAGCAGCGGTCATCTGTGTGTTGGGGGTCTATGATAGCAAAATAAATAGTACTCTACACTGCTTGACCTTGAACTTGATGTGATCCATAGCTGTCCCTAACACACTAGCTATCTATCCCTCCACATCCCTAATATTATACAGTCCTAACACTTAAAGCTGAACTCTGGGAATTAGCCAAACTCTATTCCATGCAGTGGGCTCCCTTTTTAGGTGAAGTATATTATTATGGTGTTAAGAGATAATATTATATTTCTTGACAATAATATTGTGGCTGTAGAGGTTGAGGATATTATTATCATTTTAGAAGATTACATGTGAAGAGTCATTACTAGCATATTAATTGGCATTAGCAATGACCTGTTTCATTTTGCCAAACAGTAGTGTGCTAAGATTTTCCCCACAATGTTTTTTCAAACTTTCTCTCATTTATGATAAAAAAAAGTGTGGGGTTTACCCGGAGTATCGCTCATTTTTAGCTACAAGTGTTTTTTTAGTGGTATCATGTAAAAGATTGCTTGCAACTTTATTTGAATCTGGTTTTAGGCCTTCTGATAGCAAAATGTAACCAAATCAAGTACCTAACTTTCTCGTAGTATGCATTATTCCATATTGCATTAAACTCCTGTTTTCAGAATCTTTTTAAGCATTGCTTTCAAATTTCAGTAATGTTCTTCTATAGTACTGCCACACATTGACGTGACCCTGTCATATACTACTATATTTTAAACCAAGACCATACCTGGAAAGAAGAGTCTAAATACCTGCTGCCCGTGCTGCTGAATGCTGCTCTGATCAATAGAAATGGTCCCCTGAAGATTCCTTGTGAAACCATCACTTCCAAGAGTATTTATTTCCATGGTGAACAGCAGCTCTCACTGGTTCCTCCTGCTGACCCCACATGACTGCAAGGCTAGACAAGCTCTGAATTCCAGAACTGATATTGCCTTTGGGGACACATGTGAGTGTCAGGGCCGTTTTTAATATTGATTGGACCCTGGGCCCCCCTCACCATCACCCCTTCCCCTCCCTGGCCCTACCAGTAGCATACGGAAGAGGTGGGGCAACACTAGCACCACACTGCAATATTTTTAGAATAAACAAGAGAGAACGAGGAGAGACAGACAGGGGAGAGAGCGAGGAGAGACAGCCAGGGGAGAGAGAGAGACGAGACAGCCAAGGGAGAGAGAGTAAGGAGAGACAGCCAGGGGAGAGAGAAGAGACATCCAGGGGAGAGAGAGAAAAGAGACAGCAAGGATAGAGAGAGAAGAGACAGCCAGGAGAGAGAGAGAGGAGAGACATCCAGGGAGGAGAGTGAGGAGAGACAGCCAGGGGAGAGAGCAGGGAGAGTCAGCCAGGAGAGAGAGCAAGAAGAGACAGCCAGAATAGAGTGAGATGAGACAGCCAGGGGAGAGAGCGAGGAGAGACAGCCAGAGGGAGCAAGGAGGGACAGCCACAAGAGAAAGCGAGAAGAGACAGCCAGGGGAGAGAGCAAAGAGAGACAGATGGGAGAGAGAGCGAGAAGAGACAGACGGAAGAGAGAGAAAGAGAGGAGAGACAGCCAGGAGAGAGAGCTAGGGGAGAGAGCAAAGAGAGACAGCTAGGAGAGAGAGCGAGGAGAGACAGACAGGAGAAAAAGAGGAGAGACCGAGAGGAGAGAGAGCCAGGAGAGACAGCCAGGAGAGAGAATGAGGAGAGAAAGCCAGGAGAGAGACAGGATATGCAATATCCCGGTGGGAAGCTGTGTGGAGTCTCAGGAGGACTGTACAGGATCTCAGGAGGACTGTAGGGATCTCAGGAGGGCTGTGCAGGTATCGGTATCGGTGCAGTGGCATCCCTAGTGAATTATAAAAGTGCACTGCACTTTATAGACCAACTACATATGCAATCTAATAATAATCTACATGTGAAATAAATATATAAATATGCAGAATAGCCCTGTGGTCAATAAATACAATACATAGTGGGAAAATACCTAATATGTATTTATTCACCATAGGGTGATTCTGCATATTTATATATTTCTGTATTTATTTCACATGTAGATTATCGTTAGATTGCACATGTAGTTGGTCTCTATAGCGCAGGGCACGTTTATAATTCAAATTTGTTTAGGTGTTATATAAAGTTTTTTAGCATGGCAGCTTAGGGGTTTGTTGTTCCATAGCACAGACCCTGTTTGTAATATTATCTATAGGTACATCCCTAGTATTGAGAGTACAGGAAGCTTTGCTGCAGCCATACATAGAACTTGATAATGACAATTTCTTTAAAAACTCTAAATCCTGCTTCAGCAGCATAGATTGAACTAGAGAAGCAATGTCAGGAACCTGCTCTGCATATGTATGTGTTGCACACAGTATATGTATCTGTTGCATACATAAACTGTGGCATATTTGTGCACTTACTTAGTGTGAAGGGAGAGGGGAGTGGACAAACATAGTGGGGGTGACATCTCAGGGCACGGTGTGGGCTCCCAGCTGGGCCCCAGACAACAGAAGAGAGCAGAGTACGGCGAGCCACGTCTATGCTGCTGTATGTAGCCTCCTGTCTGTAGAGCACTGATGCTGTGCTCTACAGACTGGGCTGGTGCAAACACCATTGCCTACACAGGGGAGGCTGCCAGCCCTGCATGTCTTTATCTTATGTGGGCTGAAGGGGCAGCTGCTTTGGGCCCCACAACAATGATTGGGCTATGGGCAGCTGCCCCTTTTGTCCTGCGTTAAAGACGGCCTTGGTGAGTGTGTACAAGCCCGTTACACATTGTACTTGCACATTTTGGCACATTACCTGGTTGTTTGCTTTCATCCAGCACTGACAGATCAGTCCCTCGCTGTTCGTCATCCAGCTATGCCATGTTCTCATGGTCTTCTTCCAGGTTTCCAACATCTCTCTTCCAGCTTTAGGCAATGATAATGTTACTCCTACCTTTGCCCAGATCTTACAGATGCCAGGAATGGGCAGGGAGTGTACAGTGCACATGTTAATTACCTATATTTGTTTTTCAGTATTGTTCCGATTTAATTTTGCCCAAGCAGTACCCTAAAAGATTTACCATTTGCCATAAACTCCTCCAGAAAATAGCAGTGAACTTCCTGCCATGTGGTTTTGCTTAGACACTTCCTGTGCTTTAAGATTCATAGCTCTACATTTGTAGTATGAGATCATCTAAGGCACTGTTCCGCAGTATGCTTATCTGACAAGATTCGGAGTGAGACATGGTTATTTAGGTATTGTGTTGCTCAATGTTCTCCTGGTAGTGAGCACACTCTTCTTAAGCAGCTGAAGTGCAGCTCACCTGCTGCTTCTTGACTATTACTCTACCAGTCATCAGGGGCTGTTCTTTCACAAGGAAGCAAAGATTGCCTCAGAGATAAGACAGAACAAAGTATGACAAGTCAGTAATGGTGAAAAGTTCAGCTGCAAAGAGCCTATAGGCAATACTGGTGACTAGTCTTTTGCCCTCTGCTTGGTTTTTTTGGGCACAGCTACCACAGATCAGGGGCAAGAACATTTGAAGATGCCATATAAATATTTTTGATATCTTTAAAACATTTATATTGCCTCATTTCATGTTGGGTGGTTTCATGTTAAAATGTAGATGGCATTAGGGTGTTGATAATAAATCTAATTTTCTAATTCAACCCCTAGTTCTATAATGCTGGTACAAAGCAAGGTTGTACTCCAGTCTTTAAATATTTTTGGCCAAAATCTGGGGGGAAGCCTGGAGTTTGGAGTTTAGCGTTAAAGTAAAACTTTACTACTGATGAGAAAAAAATAATTTCCAAGTCAGCTAAGAATATTTCAAGGACCTTATTATGTAAGCACTTTATAGATATTCATTGTGTTTGCTTACAAATGCCTGTAAACAGACAGATGCAGTTCCTTAAGACTAATGGTTTACGGAAGCTTAATTAAAACCATCCTTAAATAAATGTTTCTCTTTGAATTCCTAATAAATAAACACACAGGACAACCTTTTAGTAGGTAAAGGCCATAGCTCATTTTATTAATAACTTTCACAGTTGGCAATAACTTCAACTGATATTTAAATTTAATCTAGCTTCAATCTAGGCATAGAGCCACCTTTCATTTAAAATTACCCAGCCTTACTAATACACTCAGTCCATCGATATTTATTGCCTTGCATACATCTCATTAAAAGCAATTGATATTCCAACAATTCATTTATAAGCATACCTGTTTTTCCATATATGCTGTATATATATACTTTTACAGTAAATACTGAGTGCATTCATTTAGCCTGTGCAGGAGTAATTATGAAGGGTGCAAATAAGCTAGTCTCCATTTTACTTTGTAAAATTGTAATGTTAGAAAACTTTCCCTATTTACAAGAATGGAGCCTGTTGTTGTGGTGTGAGGGTCATTTCACCTACAGTAGCTGAGGAGAAGAGTCAGTGAGTAAACAAGAGACAGTGAGTAAACAAAGCTTTGGGGGAACACGATGATAAAGAGCATGCTCCTGTTTTGCTTGGGGAAAAAAACGTTTACGTTTGTTTATCTGATTGTTGTATTGAGTCAAGGAAACTGACCCAGTAGTAGTATTTACCTTACTTTTTCTATACAACAATGCTATGCACACAAGTAACTTAGTTATAGGTAAAAATAAATACAAAACATACAGGTTGCTACAAATATGCATAGTGTACATTCACCCACATGCAAACACTATCTATATTTTCTAGCACATACAATGGTTTCTATGCAATAGATATACATTAAATGTCACAGAGCTTTGGTTGTTGCTGACTAACAAATGCCTTATTGAACAGGAATTCTCAGCTATCAAGTGTCCTCGGGAAAGTGGCTTCTTGTCGTGGCTTTAGTTTTGTCCTGGTTCGCCAGTCAAATGTGTTCTTCCAGTGCTTTCTCCAAAAGAAGTCCCCCTGATGGCTCCTGCCTATTTATCTTTAGCCTAGTTGCTCCCATTCATTTACATGTAGAATCCATGATTGGTCCAAATAACACAATCACATTTTTCTCATGACAGTGATTAGATGGCAACTGAAGTCTCTTTGACATAATAAATAGTGGTCATAAATTAATCTTTAACTTCATTTTCTGAGAACATACACATACAGTCTTATTTAGTGTTATCTTCCTGAGTCAACTTTGGCCCTGACACTCCAAAACCACCACCTGAGGTGCTGAGGGGCCTAGAGGCCTAGGATACACTGATACTTTGCTGGGCCCATGCAAGTGGCAGGTGATGGGTGCCTTGTTCTAAGAAGATACTACCACTAAACTGGAGTGTTCCTTGGCAGTTGCAGATGCTGAGGGCACAGAGATTCCAGATCCTGTTGCTAAGGAAAATACCTGATGGAAGCTGGGTCGGAAGGAGAGTCTGCTTGTTGAGGGGTACCGCAGAGGAGCTGGTGCGAGCGTCCGTCTGGGACCCACAAGGGAGATCCCTCACCCTATTCCAGGAATCTGTTCACAGTATTACTACTACTATTGGTCCCTGGGACCAGATCACAGTGCTATCGGCCTTAGCGGTTGCTGGGGTAGAAAGCTGTCCTCTGAAGCAATTCCAAGGGCATTTTACAGATCCTAAACCCTCTCTCGCCTGTTGAACTTGCAAATAAATATCCCAAAGAACCCTAAGACTCGAGCCATTCTGTCCGTGAGTGTCGGTGTGCTGTTGCTGATCAAAGGGGACCGGTAGCTGGAACCAACAGGTAGGAGAACCTATATCATACTCAGCGGCTCCTTCGGGGGTGAGCGCTACATAAAAATATTAAAGGGGTTCTAAACCCTCCGGGTTTTTTTGCTTATATCTACTGCTAGCATGCAGTAGATATAGGCAAGAAGTGTAAAAAATAAAAAAAACGCTTAAAATCATTTTATTCTTACCTCATTATCGCTGCTCGCTCCCGCGCCGAGAATCAGGAACTGCTCGTACGGCCGCAAAGGATCTTGGATCTCTAGGAGCTAAACAGTTTATATACTAGGTCCGTGAACCTTGACTAATGCCTTAGTCTAAATTGTAAATGAACACACTAGTTTGCGTTTTGCTTAAATATATGATATACTTATTTGAACAGATGTCCTAAGAGATGGACTGGTACAAATCTTAACAGAAGCAGGGTCAAAAGTTGAATGAAAATGTTTTATATAATTACAAGACCTTCTGGATATCAAAAGAATTAAAGGACTAAAGAGAAGAATACCAATAAACTTTTTATATATTCTCATATTCTATTAAAGGAGAAAATGTCTGTTTGTTAGAAATTGACACACAAGTATCCTATACAGAATCTGTCATATAAGTCAACCACCTAAAATAATCAAATATCTACATGTGTGTGGTGAAAGTCTAGAAAACTTATGTGAAGGTTGTGATTGTTTAATTAATATCTTACTATCATGTAAGGTTTTTTAATGAAAAGTTTAATTAATTATCATGAATTACTAAATTGTCACTAATAATATCCTGATACACCAATCACTTTATATATAAATTTATTTCTCTTCCTAATTTTTTTTGAAAAGGTAAAATAAGGATTGGTAGTACTAGAGCGCCACCTAAAGGACGGGTAACTTTATTGCCTGTACATACACCTGGTTGATGAATAGGTGAATATCCCAATCAGATCCCAGTAGTAGCCCACAGGAACTCCCATAGGCAGTTCTCAAGATAAGGGAAAAATCTACCATAAATAAGGTTTGAAAAATGAATAATGGACGGAGGGGATCCTGCTTGTACCATCAACCCTCTATCATAACATCATAAGAATAGGTCAGTATCGAATCTCTACTCAACTTTGAATCGTTGTGGTAATATATAATTTTGCTTACTAAAATATACATCAATATTGTAATTTTTTTGAGTGGCCATTTCACTTAAAAGGAGCTAAGTGAGTAACTGTTTCCATTGAAACTTAAGGTTAGAATAATGCTAGTCCTGCAGGAGATTTGGACAGGGTTACTTCGGAATACTTTTAATTCCAATTCTAGTCTTTCACTTGTCTCCTTAATGATGATATTTGACTAATATGAATATCGTCTGTTTTACTATTACTATTACTGAATAGATGCAGGTGGTGTAGGCTTAATCTTGGAAAGAGTTGTTAAATGACTGTATTTTAATACCTGGATAATATGCTTTGCATTTTGGCTATTGAAATATTGGCATTATTATCAAACTGAGTCTTTGTAACTAATATTGATTATATTGGTTGATTTTTTTATTGAAACATCGAGATTAACTGTACTTGATGGTATTATTGAATTCAGTATTAATAATCGTTACGGAATCTGTTATTTTCATGTTAAACCTTACCAGATGCAAAGTTCCTTCTACACTAAAATAATTCAGGTACCTGTTCTTATTTGGGTTTTTATTGAAAGGAATGTTATCTTGTCATTCTTAGGTAAATTGTTGTCATTTTAGTGACAACTGAAGGCACTGATATTATTGATACTATTTTAAGTCCCTAACAATCATTTTATCCATTATATATATACACATATACACAGTATATATTAGAGATGCACTGATACCGTTTTTTCAGTATCGAGTACCAATATTTCTTTTTCGGTACTCACCGATACCAAGTCGCGGTACCTGTGCCATGTACCCCAATTATCAGGAAGTCGGGCGGCAAAACATGTCCCGTTGCCGGCTTCATGATTGCCTGGGAAGCCAGTGTTCTATAAAAAGAACACCGGCTTTACTTGCCGAGGCTGCCTGGTTTTCTAACCAATCAGGAAGCCAGGCTGCCTAGCAACAAGTGAAGCCAACTTGCTAGCCAATCAGGAAGCCGAGCTGTACGTCATGACCCACCTCCCAGGTTTACGATTGGCTAAGAAGCTGGCTGCTGGCTAGGCAGCGTGGTATTCCTGACCAATCAGGAAGCCGGGAGGCGAGTCATGACATGCCTGATTGGTTAGGAAGTCAGGCTGCCTACCAACAAGTGTAGCTGGCTTCCTAGACAATCAGGAAGCCGGGTGGCATGTAATGACCCGCCTCCCAACTTGCTGATTGGTCAGGAAGCCAGGCTGCTTAAGAACAAGTGAAGCCGTCTTCCTAGCCAATCAGGAAGTTGGGAGGTGGGTCATTACGTGCCGTCCGGCTTCCTGCTTGGTTAGGAAACCAGGCTGCCTAGCAACAAATTAAGCTAGCCTCCTAGCTAATCAGGAAGCCGGGAGACAGGTCATAACCCACCGCTCGGCTTCCTGATTGAAGATCTCCCTCTGACCGGAAGTTCCGGTATTGGAGGTAAGTATCAGAGCATTTCGCCCCAAATACTCGGTATCGGCACCGATACCGATACTAGTATCGGTGCATCCCCAATATATATATATATCTATATATATATATATATATATATATACACTGAGTGGCCAGATTATTATGACCATCCCATCAGTACTTCGTTGGGCCACGAGATGACTCCACGAGATGACTTCAACACACAGGAGCTATATACAGTATATCTGCAGTTTAGCTCCCCAGGAGCTTAGGAGACTCCTGTGGAGAGAGCCTATGAAACAGCAAAAAAATGCATCAGCCAGCTATGAGAAAATCTTTTGTCACTGAAGTGAGAGGCTGATCTGCATATCAAGATGCTGGTTTGTGCCATGTTTGAAGTAACAGTTCCTGAGCATGCAAACAAGTGAGTGTTTTTTGGATCCAGTGTTGATAAATAATCCGTGAGAAGTGAGCTGTGGTTAAGTTGAATGAAAGACTGGACACTTGGATCAGTATGAAGAGGATGCATAAGAGTAGCCAAGCCAGAGGAGGAAAAGGTTTCTCCCTGGTTCTAGACCCTAGGAAATAATCAGAGAAGAGTGGACTCTTAGAAAAGAATATGTGAAGCTTCCTGGATTGAACTGTGTGACCTACGATGAAGGATAGGTTGTGTCTGCAGAGTGATAGGGTTCAGTCTCAGACACACTCCTGCTCGAAGAACCCACTGAATGCTGCTGGATGTAGCTTGTGCATAGGGGCTGAGCAAGCTGCCCCTGAAGCTCCCAGTGTTATGGGAGTGGGCTTACTTTTGAAGGTGTATGAGATGTTTCTCCCTTCACTTCAGATGTGGCAGGTTTAAAACTGAAGGTATCACACTGTTAACCAGGTCTTACATAATGAAATGCTGAAGAGCATATTGTTGCATATCAGGGGATCCTGGATCCACCTTTTTTTTACTCCTCTGGGTTCCAAACACAGCTTATAATGGTGACAGGTGGTCAGGGGAATCATAACAGCGAGACGTATTTGCAATAAAACTGTACAATTCCAATGCTTTTATTCCAATCCAAAATGAACAGTAGAGCTAAATGTTTTAGAGGTGGAATCATCTCCCTACAGGTTATATTTACTGTTTACCTGTTGAATAAAAACTGTAAAACATCCTTTACTCCCAAATAAGTCTGTGTACCAGTTTAGCTATTGGCTTTATCCTTCAACATCATTTGAGAATCTGCCATTGTTTATTCTTGTTGGCAGATGCCCATTAACACATAAAAAGGCCCCTTGAAATCCTTGTCTCTAAATGGAGCAGGTTTTATTCCAATATGTTATTGGGCAATGTAGCTAAAAGAGTGAATATAGAGATGTCCATGATTGTCTATAGAGAAACTGCCACACTGGATGATTACATTTTGTTTTTAAGTCTGCAAACGATCAAAGAGTATTGCAAATCTGTTCAGTTAAGCAATGGCATTTCAAATTAAATATTTCTGAAAGGGTGAGATCCCTTTACAGCTGTTTAAAGCGCAGGAACACATTAAAGGAGAATTCCACTCAGGGGAAAAAGAATTGGGAAAATAAATATAAGCTGCAACAGAATCTGCACTGTGAATGATGCAAATCCCTTTGCAGCAGCTGAGAGCAATGTCTTTTAATCATAGAAAGGGGATGGGGAAATCACTGCTGATTACAACTGGAACCCACACAGGCAGGATGTTGTCTGAGACAGGCTATACTTCTTGATACAGGCCGAAATCTTTATCAAGATTCATTATTTCTGCCAAACAGTCCATCCTACAAAAAACAAGTAAAGCACTTTTCATTGTACACCTTCATTGTTTTTGGCTTTACATGGATTTTTCCTTTAACTTATGCAATGTAAACAAAATCCTTCAGACTTTCACGGAGACCATAGCAAGAACAATTCAGAGTCAAATTCTACCCTTGTGGACTTTCCCATCAAGTTATAAGTCACTCTACTGCTGAGTAGCTCGAACTTTCTCTGTAAGTGTACTTTTCCTGGGATCTGAATTCAAAGGTTACCTTTGTTCTAGGATCCTGTTCAAAAGAATTAATGTCTTACCTACCGACTAAAAAATTGATTCTGGCATTCCATTTCAAGGCCCAATTCTTAGTTCACTGTAATTAGGGCAATTACGTAACAATCTGTAGTTTCCTTTGGTGTTAATCCCCAAAAAGTTCAGTGTCTAGGAAATCAGTTTTGGGTAAGTTGATACCAATACCACCGCAGAAATTAACATTTCAGAGAGCCTTGAAACCCCAAAGAGAAAATCTCCTACAATACAAATAGAAAAAAACAAATAACTATGTACCTCTAGTAACCACATACAATCCAATGCAATATATAAACAAAGATATTCAAAGAGCTGCAACCCATCATAACAGCTGATAAAACGCTGAAAGAAATCTGCCAGCAAACCTCAGTTCTTGCCTTTACACAACCACCCAATCTCGGACATAGATTAATCAATAGGAAACCTTGTTCTGATTACAAGGACGCAAATAAAGGGAACAAAAACATGCAATAACAAACACAGGGAACTGTGCAGTCACATCAATCCATTAAGGCCCCTTTGACAAGGTCCTATCAGGAGGGGATTCATGCACATCATCTCAGGGGAGGAAAATGCCCTTCCCTGAGATCCCCTGAGATGACAAATTTGATTTCCCAGAAATGGTCTCCCAGGCAATCCCAGTGTGCATTGTTTTGCCAAACTGCAGTCATTTGCACTTTCAAAGCATGAAGTGAATGCTCTGCTAGTGTAAGTACTTCATAATCACAGCATTTTACACCTGTCATGTCTATGTTATTATTAATCATCAATCATAGAGGGATGCATTGGTAGAAATAAATGTTTGAGTGTAAGGTCCGCTTTAATGAGGTATGTAAAATTACTCGGAAAAGGACAAACTTTGAACTATGAAAGATAATTGTATTTGACACAAGAGATAACACTAAAAGTGATCCTCAGTTTCTTAATTTACCATCCAATAGTTTTATGACTCTTCTCATAAGTGTGAATCGCCTCCACCCTCTCATTTCAAAGCCCCCTTTTTTCCTTCGAATCTGACCAAGTTTCTTCCTTTTATTATTTCTTTAGAGATAGTTGTCTATCAGTTTTCTTCTTACATTTTGTTTGTGTATCAGTACTGCTTGGACCTTAGAAGAAGGGTAAGCCCCCGAAAGCTTGTCCTGAAAATTTGACTTTTAGCACGTACTGTATAAAAAGAGTATCACGGACAACACTCAAGTATGTTGTTACAATAGTGCACTAATACAGCTATGATCACCTTAATTAAAAAAAAAAACATAAAAACATTGGCTAAGCACAGTAACCACAAATAACAGGAGAAGCCATGTTATTATGTTGCCAATGATAAGTGCTAATTAGACCACCTCTTATTACGCAGTTATTGCTTTGTTATTGAAGATTGGTAGCTCTTCTGAAATTGCTTCGATTGCGTATGTGGACATCTAAGATGTACAAAATGTTTCTAAGAATTATTCTGTACTAATTGGGTGATTGGCAGTACAGCTGCTAATTGGAAATGTTCACAAAAGTAAGCAAATTCTTAAGTGACTAAATCATCAAGCACGAGCCTGTTCTTTGTTATTAGAGTTTAACTCCAAATACCAGATTTGGGTAATCACAACTTTCATGGCAGTAATTCCACTGCTCTTTCAAAAGGCCATACTAAAAATCACATTCTTCTATTCAAACTCCCCAGTTCATTTTCCTATAGCTTTATAACAAGGTTGAAAAAAGACAGATTTGGATCAAGTTCAACTAAAAATATTTTTAAAAAAATTGCATCCTTAGAACTCTAATCCCTCATGTGATCCAGAGGAAGGCAAAAAAAAAGGTCTAATTTGCCCTAACAGGGGAAGGGAAATAAATGGAAGTTATTTATAATAATTAGGGATGCACTGATACTGGTTTTTCGGTATCAAGTACGAGTACCAAAAAAACGATACCCGAAGTCTCATTAGGGAGATGGGCGGCGTGTAATGACTCACCGCCTGGCTTCCTGATTAGCCGGAAAGAGTATAATGACTTGCCGCCCAGCTTCCTGATAAGCCAGGAAGCTGTCTCCATGCTCCCTCATCACCAGGTGATGAGGAAGCATGGAGTCGGCTTTCTGGCCAATCAGGAAGCTGGAGGGGTGGTTAATGATTCGCCGCCCGGTTTCCGGATTGGCCAGCAAGGCGGCTCCATGCTCCATCGGAAGCGTGTAATGACTCGCCGCCCGGCTTCCTGATATCTGAAGTACCGGTATCAGGATAGGCATCAGGAGCATTTGTACGAGGACAAGTACGCGCCCAAATACTTAGTATCAGCACCGACACTATTATCTGTGCATTCCTAATAATAATTATTTGAAATTGTTGATGTTCTGTGCATTTAGAAAAAGATTTAGCCCTTTTTTGAAGACATCTACTGAATAAGCAAGAACCGGCTCCTGGGAAGGCTATTCAACATTTCACACAATAAAGTAAACAGCATTCCATTGAATTTCCAAAATGTATCACTTAAATATTTAACCTTATTATCTCTCTTAGAAGAATACATTCAGTTAAATAACTATTTATTTCTATATTGAATTTTGATATGTTCTATCCAACTCCTTATAACCGTATCGATAACCATATCATAGCATATACTTCCCCAATGCATATACATGCACTGTGTCACAACTCACAGAGCCTGCCTTCTGAACTACATCTCCACCTCTGAACAATGTAACATTATCATTGCTTGCTGGAAGCAATGCATGATGGCATATGTCTTGGGAAATGGAGATTGTATCACATCAAGCAGCAGGGAAAGAGATGCAAAGCACACTGGGAATGCAGGAAGTTGTTAAAAGTGATGGGCAGACAGAAGGCAGCGCCCACTATATAAAAGGGAACTACGATTTGATTGTATTATCAAAAACAACTCTAGTATGTATTCCTATTACAATGCTGATGTTGTGACAGGAGAGGATATGCTGGGACTTTACAACTCCTTTAAGTTAATCTTTCCTCATAGTTAGTTCCTCTGTGCTAGTTACAAATGAGATTGTCTTTCTCTCTATCCGGTTCCACAATATGCTTTTCGTTTGTTTATTCTGCATCTTGGAATTTTCTTACATTACCACTTACCATCATTTGGCTTTGTAATGGCTGTAGTAAGAGGTCGGAAATGAAAATTCTGGTATAAAGTTCTGAAATGTCTGAGAGATTAACTCATTCAGTGTGTAAATCAACTCACCAGCAGCCAAACAAGATAGAAATGGCAGTTTTGTGAATCTACTATACATTTCTAATGATAATGAACTCTCTAAATGGTGGGCATGGGGACCTGTGGTCATGGGGCTGCTTGTGCCCCTTTGGCACTTATTGTGCAGTCAAAGGGGCCCCTGCACCAGTAGTCTGTGTTGTCTCCAACGAGGATGCTTACTCTGGCGAGTAAAGGAACATATTCTTTAGACTGGGTTCTAGACGTTAACCCATTAATAGCAGAAGGTAAAACAAACGATAACAACTAAACCCAGTTTTGTAACTTTGTCTCAAAATAGCCAAACTATATATATATATATA
>NW_017306633.1:806819-815408 GCF_000935625.1 Nanorana parkeri
ATATATATATATATATATATATATATATATATATATATATAGATATATATATATATATATATATATATATATATATATATATATATATATATTGATAGATACAGCATATATATGCCCAGATTTCCCAGATATATATATACACACACTTTTAAAAAAAATGATGTTTATTTTTATGGCATTTTAACTTTCTTTTTTCCTCACTGACTTCTTCTCTAGTCAGGAAAAATTGATACAAGCTATCTTTTTCTCCTTACAGAATAGAATGGTTTCTACTCACAGTGATCACTGTGATTGAAAGCCAGTCCTCCCAGCTACCAATCATGAATGTTGGTGCTGGTGGGGGTGCAATCAAGTGCTCCTGCAGATCATACACATGATGCATATATGTTTCAGCATGAAAGAAAAACCACTTCCATGATCCCGAATATATTTGATGGCAGCTGGAACTGGCATTGGTTCATTTCTTTCACACTGTTATTATTATTTCTGTGTTTTCCATCCCTTGACTCTTTTTTATTTATTTTTTCTCTTTCATAATGAATTTTGATGAGAGAATTATCAAACAACTGTTGGTAAGTATGGACAGCCTACTGCTTCTCCAAAGTAACAAGCAAAATCTGAACATTTTGTCATGGAACACATTGAATATATACTCATAGAAGACTGGTGATCTACAGTATATAGTTTACAAAGTTCCATTCTAATTTCATGGAACACAATGGAGTTGATTTAAATTAGTATTAAACTCTCATCCTTTTTTCATTAATGAATCCAGATAAAAAAAATGTATATTGCCCAGCAAAGTATTTTGTTACATTTTTGCACAATTAGTCAGTCAACATGTTTCTGAACAGCTGGCTCCAATTTTCTCCATTTGGCTTCCCTGAACTTCCTGCCCTGTACAAAATCACAAGGGACAGTACAGTCTCTGGTAACTGTCCAGAAGGGAGGAAGGAAGATCAGGGGGAGGGGAGTGGCTTGCGTAGGCCCAAAACATTGCCATCTCTGTGACAATATGCGTCAATAAAATACGTTTGCTTGGACACATATCTCCGGTGTGCTGGTGATATTTTTTTCTTCATTGTGTATCTGAGGAGACACACACAGCTTACTAGCACACACAAGGGTGACTCCATAGGACCTTGCAAGGGAAAGGAGTCACCCTAAAACAGGATATCAGGCCGGTGTTCAGGAGACCAGCTGATTCTGCATGAAGTCAGAACTTTTAAACATCACGGAGCAGCATCCACTGTCAGTGATTTTATCAGCATTTGAAATAGCTGAAAAAACCTTTTGACTTTAATATTACTTTAAAGGCAAATAGGCTGTTCACTGTACAAGGGAATTTCCCCTTATCTTGGTGAATGTGGTGATTGGATAATGGAAGTCAGCAGAGCTTCACCTTATTCACTAAGCTAAGGGGACATTCCCTGGCAAGCTGCTTATGTGCCGTTAGTAAATCAATGCCAATTTGCCAGAAAAATGTTGTTATGCTTGATATAAACCATTATATTTAGTCTACCCAGAACTTTTTTATCATGAGCCCTTTAAAACAATGAGTTGATAAGCTTCCAGGTATAATGTTATTTACTGCTTGAAGTGGTTATTCTGTATGAGAACTTCATAGTTTCTAAAAAGCAGAAAGCATATTAATAACACTAAAAAATAATAAACAGAAAAAAACACAATGATATATGTAAAATACATAGCAATGTAATGAATGTCTAAGAATTTATTTATGTTTCCTATTCTCGTTGAATGAACTCGGTTTTATGTTATTTAGTACTTATAGTTTGGTGAGTATTGTTCAGTGGGTAGTTTTAGCATGACACAGGAATGTAAGATCTCAAGTGAGATGTATATAATTGTTCTGTCCTCGCTACACGTTACCCTGTAGCCTGTGTATAGCTCAACATGCAGCTAAATCTGCAATAAGCCAGACTGGATGAAATTTTGAGGCTTTATTAACAAAACAGAGTGGGTGAAACTTCTGAGAAATAACATGACAACATATAATCAATATATGAACATGTAAATGAAGTGATAGATAACAAATATTCAGAGAAAAAAGTCAATTCCTACCAACGATGCTGCCAAAAGGGAAATCTGGGCATTTACTCCCGACATCTGCTCAGGATGGCATCAGATTCTCTTCGGCTCGGTTTCAAAACGGAGGCTGGGTTCCCAGAATGCACTTGTTCCCTTCTTCTTGGGCTGGAGGTTTCTGGGAACTTATCATAGAAGAACAGTGTACTCTGTTGTAAAAGAAATGTTTCTCTATAGCAACATCTTGTGGCAGATTTTGAGAAGGCAGATGAGTAAGGCAATACATCGAAAGCCTGTAAGGCAGAACAATAACAATCTGCATTGCGCTCCTTTTTCAGAGAAAAGAACTGGCCATGTTGTGTTTGATCCCATGACACATTGGATTTCACCTTCCTTCACATGTAACTGACTTCCAGGATTATAGGAAACCGCAGCAGGTATAAATCTGTAACAAAGGTCACTCAATCCCACAGCTGCTTTGCAGCACTTAAAAGTCCTTAAAAGTCCACAGTTGCTTTGCAGCGCTTTGCAGCACTTAAAAAATCCTTTGGCAGGAAAAACATGAAATTTATAGATTTCAACTAAGCACATTGCTGTTTGTCTGGAGCTTTACCTTAAAGGAGAACTATGGGGTTAGGGCTTTTCCCCATAGTTCTCCGAAGGGTAACGGGAGGACACAAACTAGCGTCCTCCCGTTACCAAAAGCTCAGTATCCCGCGAGCTGCAGCTCGCGGTATACTGAGACGCCGCAGCTGAAACGGATCCCGACAATTATGTCTGGATCCGCCCAGCTGAGTGAGTGACAGCTGGCTCTGCCTATCTAGAGGCAGAGCCAGCTGTACCCACCCCCACCCCCGTCCATTCCTCCAGTCAGCACTGGAGGATCGAACAGGGGAGGGGAGAATCCAGTCACTCCCGTTTCACGGCTCTCTGCCGTGACAGGATCGAGAAGTGAGCGAGCGCCGGTATATGTTAGCTCACTTCCCGATCTACTGGGCCGACATGTGACAGTTTCATTGTCACAGGTCGGCTCAGATTATGAGGTTGAGTGAAAAGCACTCACCTAATAATTCTCCTTTAAGCAGTAAAGCATAGCCAAAAACCATGTCAAACCTGTGGATTGGAAGTGACAGCCGAAGTGGGGCGAACAGCCTGCCGAAGTGAGTGACAGCGAGGCGGAGCCAGCCGTGATGTCACAGTTGGCTCCACTCAGTTGTAATGACAGATCAGGGTCCCCAAATGACCTGGGGACTTTGAACTGTCATTAAACAATAACAACTGGGCGGAGGACTACTTAGTATAGTTTGTTCATGAAAATGGTATAATAAATGATAACCAACATGGATTTAGGAAGGACCGTACCTGCCAGACCAACCTAGTAACATTCTACGAAGAGGTAACTAGAGATCTGGATGGAGGGAGGCCGGTGGATGTGGTGTGTCTTGATTTTTCGAAAGCGTTTGACACTGTACCACATAAATGCTTAGTACAGAAGCTGAGGTCTATGGGCATAGATGAAATGGTGTGTACATGGATGGAGAACTGGCTACAGGAACGTGTCCAGAGAGTATCGATAAATTACTTGTTTTCAGATTGGTCTAGAGTCATGAGTGGTGTGCCCCAGGGATCTGTGCTTGGCCCCATACTATTCAACCTGTTTATCAATGATATCGGGGAGGGCGTGAATAGCCATGTTTCCCTGTTTGTGGATGACACTAAAATTGGGAGGGTAATGGGCACGGACTTAGACACTATAACACTACCGGAGGACCTGGATAAAATAGGGGAGTGGGCAACTATATGGCAGATGAGATAAATGTAAAGTAATGCACTTTGGGGTTAAAAATATTCAAGCAGAATACACATTAATGGGAACGCCACTAGGGAAGTCAGAAATGGAAAAAGATTTGGGGGTCATAGTGGACCATAGATTGAACAATAGTTTGCAATGCCAGGCTGTAGCAAATAAAGCGAGCAGGGTACTGCCTTGTATTAGAAAGAGAATGTACTTCAGAGACAAATCTATAATTTTACCACTTTATAGATCACTGGTTCGGCCGCATCTGGAGTATGCGGTCAAGTTTTGGTCGCCAATCCACAGAAAGAATGTCTTGGCTGGAGCTAGAGAGAGTTCATTGAAGGGCAACTAAACTAATTAAGGGGATGGAGGACCAAAGCTATGAGGCAAGGTTACTAAATGTAAACTTGTTCATGCTGGAAGTGAGGAGATTAAGGGGGGGACATGATTTTATAGTTAGAGCGGTTAGGGTCTGCAACTTGCTGCCACAAGCAGTGGCATCAGCTGAGAGTGTTGAATCATTCAAAAAGCATTTGGGCAACTTATTTAGAGACTGTAACATATAGGGGTACAGGTACCCTTAAAAACAAGATCACACAGGGTTTCGTACACACGCATACACATGCAGAATCGCATAATACACGCAATGGGTTGAACTTGATGAACCTGTGTCTTTATTCAACCTCAAATACTATGTAACTTTTCACAGATCGTTCAGACACTCGTTCCCAGGATAACACAGCACTTTACATCCTGTTTCTCTACCTTTCTATGCTGCAGAGCCCTCTCCTAGACGGTTGAAGATCAGCAGAACATTGAGGGCACAGTGGATGAGCTTTCCGGTTAGTTAAATACCAGATAACAGAGAATTTACTGTATTAAGTATTTAATAATTAGACTACTAATGTAGCACCCCTACCAAGCAGTTGTTTCTCTGTTAAATTTGTGTGTGTTTACTGCTGGACTGCAAACAACCTAAGCATCTATTTATCTGTGTTCTGCAGGTTCTTCCCTAAGCTTGGTGGGTTGATTGAATCCACGTGTTGCTGGGAGGGGGCTCCAGCAAAGAATGTGGGAGGAATAACCCTGGATTATGAATATTTATCTGACTCAACCAAACCCTGAGGAATTGGCATAGAGGTATGGCTGGGGAGATGATAAATATTCTCTCTTCCCTGGAGCTTCTTCCTGGGAGGAAGTCGGTGTGAAGAGCTACTGTCAGGTCCCGGCCTTAGCATATGCCATGTGCTAGGGGCCCTGGATACTAAGTTACTGCTGGAGAGGATACCTAATGAAAACTGTGCTACAGAAGGGATCTTTATGCTGAAGAGTGGGGTAGAGCCTACCTATCCAGGTAATATACAGAGGGAACAGAAGCCAGTTGGTGCACAAGAAAGACTGTGACTGCTCTTACAGGGTCATTTATCTGGTTGGCCTTTTGGGTATCCAGTGCTGCTAGATCTGGAAACAATGCAGGTAACCACATAACAGGTAGGAGAACCTAAAAATTACCAGTGGCTCCTACAGGGGGTCATGACTACAAATATATGCTTTACCTACATGACCTTCAGCTTGAAAGGGACTATGTTACTATGAAAATCATAATTGCTAACAAATATAAAGTGCAGGCACCCTGGGACACTGCTGGTATAATCAGCATGGATAAAGCTTACAAAATATGTAAAATTTGATGCCAAGCGAAATTCCCAACTCATTGTTATATGCAAATGAATGTCAATATGGGTCAAGCCAGGTCACAGTCTGTTTTTAATAGCACAATGGGTGACATTAAAAAGTATTAACTGCTGCTATCACCAATACATACCTGTTAAGGCTGCTAGTTATGCCTATCCATCTCCTTCGCAATTGATACGTTTACAGAAATTGCTTGTAATGTACATGTTATATCTTTCCTAACCTTCCCTGGTGTTATAGCAGAAGGTCTGACCTAACCTTAAAAGCAGATCACCATCTTAGCCCACGTTCCAGGGACAGTTCCTTCATAACGTAAAAACTATGCAATAGTTTTCAGGAAATGCATTAGTGTGTTCCTAGTAAACACTATAGGAAATATTGTTTTGATTCAATATATTTCATTTAGAGCTACATCTGCTGGGTATATTAGCCAAACACTGATGTCTTTAAATGATGTTTAGTGATGATTTTACCTAATCTTTGACCAAGTAAATTAGTAATAGTGAATATATATTAATGTTCTTTTGCTGGTAAATAAGCTGTTTTGAAGATACAGGATACAGATCCCTTTAAAGAAACCTTGATATTTCTTGACATTTTTTACTAGAATAAAATCTAATGCTCATTTCCTTTTAACTTATTGCCTATTTTCCAGTGGCGTAAACAGATCCCTGTTAGGTAATTAGAAATACTTAGGGGTCTATTCATGAAGCTGCCGAAGGATCTAGCCGTAGCTTCGGCCCATCCTGCGGCTAGCTTCGGCCCCAGGACCCCTTCGGTTTAGTAGAACCGAAGGGGTGCTGTACGGGCTATTCACTATAGCCCGTACAGCTCCCGAACGTGGCCGATCGGCTCAGTCGAGCCGAACGCATATGCATCAGCTTGGCTGAGCCGCCCTGAAAGCCGAAGCCGTTGGCCGGCCGACAGCCTGCTTCTGACAGCTGGGCGGAGCCAGCCGTGATCTTACGGCTGGCTCCGGCCATTTGCAGAGAGATCAGCGTCCCTGGTTACCTGCTAACCAGGGACACTGATCTCCAATCAGCAAACTCTCCCTGGCGCCCCAGGAGTCTCCTGATCCCGGCCGCAAAGGAGAGAAACACTGCTGTTCCTTTTTTTTCTTCTTTATTCTGACACGGAGCAATGGGGGAAAAAAAATTCCCATTGGAATGCATTGCTACATTCCTATTGGCTATTTCAATTTGCAATAGCCAATAGTAAACTAGCATTGTACCCGCCAACGTGTGTAGCATTATGGCTCCTTCAACAAGATAGTATGGCTCCTTTAACAAGCACACAATAGGTTCAATACACAAAGCTTTAGCACAAGAATAAGTCTCTCAAATTAGGCCATGTGACTGTCGTTTTCAAATCTCATTGGACTTGGCTCAGAATAACTTTCACTTCTTTGTAAATAAGGACACTTATGCTGGTGTGTTAGCTTTGTGAAATTATTCTTTTAAATGTATTGTAACACTGAACATATAGTGCATCACTGATGAGTACACACCTAGAAATTAGGTAGATAGTGTACAAGGCGATGTACCACTATCAGCTGCATGAGCACCCTTCACTGCAGTATGAAATGGCTCTCCCAAGTCCCTCTTAGCACTGATGTGTTCTGTTAGATGTCAAATTTCCATGCAATGATGGCACTGCAGCATCACGCTTCTGGTACAGGTCATAATGGTCTTATCTCTTATTGATAGACTGTCCTTAGTTTTGCATATGCAAAAATAAAATTCAATTTTCACTTAACAGGAACATTTTCCTCAAAAAAATTAAATTCAACATGAACAATAACAACGGTCCCCCAGTCATTTTTGTGATTGCAGTGACCTGTGGGCACCGTCCTTGTATCCCATACAAGCATCATCTCAAATGGCACCAGCATACCACCCAACTTTCTGCGATGAGAAAATGGGACACCTTCCAGCACAATGTATTATGGCACTGGAGACACCCCAACCACACTCCAAGTTAAGCGGACCCTTAAGAATTGATACGCCAAAAATTGGTTAAACCCCCATTTTATTTTTTCACCATTACTTGTCCTTTATATTGGCTTTTTAAAATAGCAAACACGATAATTAAGAGATACGATTAAGGTTTTAGTACACATTAACATTTTTCATAGAAAAATAGAACCTTTTCATAGATATCTGTACATCAGACCAAAAACTAGGACAACGGAGGAGGATAGAGGGACAGAAGGATATGATTACTCAAGAGGGACAGTCCCTTAAAATGAGGGACAATTGGGAAGTATGTGTACCAGGGCTGTGCCTTCTTCTCTATATTCTCCATTATTATTGATATAAGTCTCCTGGGGGAACACGACAAATGAGAACATGTTTCCCCAAGATGGGGGGTTCCTTCGATGGGGCCTTAATGCCTAGACATGTGCGATTCATTTCGTTCCGAAATGAAATTCGGACGCATTTTCGGAAATTCGGACATTCGGATGTATCCGAATTCCGAATTACAGATATAACGAATGCAAACGAATCTGCATTTTTGTTTCCGAAATTCGTTAGCGGTAGTTCGTTCGAACGATCGTTTCGTTTTCGTTTCTTATTCGCTTCGTTCGTTCATTGCAGCAAAGTGACATTAGAGAAGGAGAAAAAAAAAATTTCCCCTCAAATGTCACTTTGCTGCAAACGAACGAACGGATGAACGAAACGAATAAGAAACAAAACAATCGTTCAAACGAACTACCGCTAACGAATTTCGTCCGAATCCAAATTCCGAATCCGAATTGACTTTCACACCCAAATCCTGAAAAACTAAATAACACAAAATCCGAATCGAAACAAAACTAATTTTTTGCCAGTGCACATGTCTAGTAATGCCTCACTCAATCAGGAGCAGATAATAAAGCTCCTCCTCTACCCACAGCTCAATGCCAACTATCAAATTCAAACAGCCACATGCTTTTCAACAGCGGAAGGGGTGCACATTTACTCAAATTAAAGAAAATTACAATATAATCAATTATTTTAAATAAACATTTAAATAATTCAAAATATATAAATAACACAATATAAAATACT
>NW_017306633.1:815681-864723 GCF_000935625.1 Nanorana parkeri
CACAATATAAATTCCTCATACTAGCTAGGACCCTTAAGCTGGCCATACGCTAATATATTTCTTTTTTAATTCAGTCTGCTGGGATTCGGAAGGACAAATCTTCTGCTGCAGCTATTGTATTGTGACAGCCTGCATTCACCGCTGTCGGAATACATGAACAATGACTGCAACTGATTGTCTACATTTACTATTCAGCTAAAATTTACTCTTGTCAAGACAGCAAGGCCACCCACTGTAAGAATTGTGGCTGACTCCTGTGAATTGACCAAAATGAAAACAATGTTAGAATTATGGTCAATTCACACTGGGCAGGGCAATAACCTTTCTCATTTACTAAACAAAGGTTTTATTATTATTATTATAAATATAATTTTTATTATTATACATGATTTATATAGCGCTGACAGCTTGAGTAGAACTTTACAAAATAAGGAGAGACAGTGCAGTTACAATACAATTCCATACAGGAGAATTATAAGGACACTGCTTGTTAGAGCTTACAATCTAAAAGACATTGGGGGGAATTTATCAAAACTGGAGCAGACAGAGTCTGGAGCGGTTGCCCATAGTAACCAATCAGCTTCTCTCTTCAGTTTGTTCAGTTAAGATTTGAAAATGAAACAGAAAAGCTGATTGGTTACCATACACAGCTGCTCCAGTTTTTGTCTGCTCCAGTTTTCATAAATCTCCTTCATTGTGATTCTCATTTCCTCACTATAGACACAGGGATATTTTCAGTGTTGGCCACATTACGCTATAACCATCTTGATTCTGGACTAGATGTTTTAAACAGATAAATCTCAGCTAAACGTAATGGATGAAAATATGTAAAAATCCTCAGTCTGCAGTGAAAAAAATCAATTTTCGCTCCTGTTTTTCCAAACCACATTAAAGCAGTTGTTAATTAGCAGTCATTAATAGATTCAGTATGTCCCCTGCATGTGGCAGTAAT
This sequence comes from Nanorana parkeri, assembly GCF_000935625.1. Taxonomy (NCBI): domain Eukaryota; kingdom Metazoa; phylum Chordata; class Amphibia; order Anura; family Dicroglossidae; genus Nanorana; species Nanorana parkeri. The sequence continues at coordinate 816,634 of NW_017306633.1, forward strand.
GCTCACACTGATAAATTCTCCGCGTACCTAATTCTTTATTTATAAGGATGGATGGCCTTCAGTGGCCCCAAAGAGTTTGTGCGTGCTTCCTTTTCTTTCTTTCCCTGCTCTTCATCCATATTTCGGGCACTAAGGAGACATGCTCATAGATAATTAACAACACTAACCAATCCAGGTCCACCTCTTTCATTAAAACACACCCATACTTAGAGTTTGGCTGTCTAACAGAGATTAATTTGCACAGTTTAAAACTAATAGGTATAAAAAAAAAAATACTCACAAGCATAGAATTTCAGGAAAGAAGCTGCAGAACACTTGTGAAAATGTGACAGTGACTAGGCACCCTCCATTCTCCTAGACTTACTGGATTTGGTCCTGAGATTTTCATCATCAGAAACATATTCCCACCATTCCTACTTGTGATCACTGAAGGTGTCACTAGGTAGTGGGGTCTTGGAGGTGCTGCCTAAGTACTGTAAACAGATAAAATGTAGACGTTAGTAACTGAGCAGCTACAGAAAACCTATTTGAAGTTCTGTGTCATTCATGACTGTCTTGTCTAATTGTGTTTAAAGAATAAGTCTAGGTCCAGTTTATGCAAGAATTCTCCTTCTCTGCTACGGAAAACTGCCATGCTAGTTTCATGTATCAAAACCAATTTATGAGTTCTCAGCTACCACTAGAAGGAGATGTGACTTATCACAGTTATAACACTGTGCTGTACTTGCAGTGTTCAATAGTGCATTCTTTTGTAAAGATTTTGTAAATATGGTTTCAGTGCACAGTGTACCTTCTCCTTTAGGGAGAAGGAAAGATATTTGCTTCTATTTACAGAGAAAAAGGTTACAATGAGATTGATTTTAAATTACTTATTTCTGTCCATTTTCTCTTTTTTTTCTCATTAAAGGACAGCTGTGCCTCTCTTACAACATTTGTTAAAGGAGAACTAGAAGGTGAGTGATTTTCACTCATCCTCATATTTAGAGCTAACGTGTGACAATAAAACTGTCACAGGTCGGCTCTATTCATCAGGAAGTGAGCAAACACATACCCTCGCTTGCTCACTCCCCGATCATCTCCCTGCAAAGAGTGGTGACTGTCAGTCACCGCTCCCCGCAGAGATTCCCCCCCTCCCCTCTCCATTCCTCCAGCACTGACTGGTGGAATGGACGGTGGAGGGGGCAGGCACAGCTGGCTATGCCTCTAGATAGGCAGAGCCCAGTGTCAATCAGCCAGCTGGGTGGATTTCAACAGTATGGTCAGGATCCGTACCGGCTGCGGCACTCTCAGTATACAGCAAGCTATATACTGAGCTTTTGGTCATGGGAGGAAGTTAGTATATGTCCTCTCGTGACCCTAAAGAGCACTATGGGATAAAAATGGGGTGATTTGATCTGCCGCAACATGATAAATTGTGATAAGGAATCGATCCAAATTTCATGTAAAAGGAATTATCTGGAGCCAATGGAGTAGATGAGTTGCAATTTTCTATGCATTTCACGCATCTAGCGCTTCATCACTGAGAGTGCGGCTGGAGACGGTCTTGCACACACTGGCATCATCTATGTGGGATGGTGGTGGGGTCAACTGTGAGGTGTTGCTTTAGTCTGCTCCTTCCCTGTTCTGTGACTGGAATACAGTGGTCGGACTAGATGGAATTGTGGATCTGAGGCACTTGACCCCTCTCTACTATATGACCCAAAAAAAACCTCAATACAGTTGTTGTGGCCTTGGCTTCCATGTCCCATCACCTGGGGATGCCTACCTCTCTGTTTTGGCTGTTAAATCGTGCGTGCATCCACTGGCTACGCATTGGATTGCCTCCATTTCCTGATGAAGCGCTAGATGCGCGAAACGCGTAGAAAATTGCAACTCATCTACTCCATTGGCTCCAGATAAGGCCTTTTACATTAAATTTGGATCGATTCTTATCACAATATATCATGTTTTGACGATTTCTATATTAACCACTTGAAGTCCACGGTGTTGAACCCACTTCCCATCCAGGCAATTTTTCAGTATTCAGCGCTGCAGTACTTTGACTAACATTTATTCCGTCATGCAACGCTGTACTGAAATTAATTTTATACAATTTTTAGGGACAGATAGAGCTTTCTTTTGGTGGTATTTAATTTTACCATATTAAGGAAAAATGTCAGCCGCAGATGGGCTAGCAGATCCCGGCGATTGAAGGTGAGGGTTCAGGAGCGGCGACACTCGCGCGCGGGGGAAGGGGGTGTTGCGGCAGATCTATATAGCCGGTGTATGAGAAACAGCCGATAACGTTTATGCTGAAAGTACGAGTCTTTTCTGCCCGTGCACGCGCATTAGGGGGTCATGCGCGAACAGGAAAAAAATGCCGTCTGGAGACGGCAACCTGCAAATGGGAGTATGCTGTCCGTCTGTTTTTTCTCAATGGGCGGATGGCAGGAGGTTAATTACTATCAGGAATAATTAGTAGTTGCTGGAGGTTTTTCTATTATGATGCACCTATAGATTTTATTTATGGCCGTTTTTATATTTTGTATCTAATTAAAACAATATTTTTATCCCAAAAAAAATTGTGTGATTTATTTTTTTGAGATCTCAGGAAGGGCCCATTTCAAGTCTTCTTCCACTGTTTCCAGCCTATCCAATAGAAATCTCTTTATTGTTGGCTATGCTACAGATTGAAAAGTGTCACATACTAAAACTAGAGATCTTCAGTATATGACCCTCTTCATGTGCCATGCCAATAGACTTGAATACAGCAGAAAACCAAGACTAGAGATCCTCAGTATATGGCCCCATAAAAGTGCCATGTCATCGGCTTAAAGTGACATTAAAGTAAAAAAATATTTTCCTTCCCCCCAATGTTAATGTTAGCACTTACCTTAAATTATGTCTCTTAATCCGATCTTCTTCTTCTTTCCTGATGTTTTCATCTGTCCCTCCAGTGGTGCGGCGGCTCTCCGATCCAGCGCTGACTCCTCTGTCCTTGCAGGCACTTTCCGATCTCGCAGTGTCTGCATGCGGTTGCACGCGTCCTTAGACTTACCTTGCGTCTCTGCTCATCTCCCAGCCGAGAATCCGAACTGCGCATGCGCCCGCCCCAAGATGCTTTGCGGCCGCCCAAGCAGTTTCGGATTCTCAGGCGGGAGCGTGCGGCGAAAACATAGTAAGTTTAAACCGCTGTTAAAGCGATTTCTTTTTACGTTTTGCATATATCTACTGCTTGCTAGCAGTAGATATAGGCAAAAAAAAACGGAGTGTTTAAAACACCTTTAAATAGGGCCACATACCAAGACTAAAATCCTCATTATATGGCGACATTAAAGTCCTTTTCACTGTTTCCAGTCTGTCCAATGGAAATCTCTTGTGCTTGGAATTAGGGATGCACCAATATATCGGCCGCCGAAACATATCGGCCGAAAATGGCACTTTTGGCATAATGCCGAAAGAGCCATGTTTCGGCCGATACATCGGGTCATCCCTGGTTTCTTTTCTCCCCGCTGGGCGCTGTTCCAGTGGGGAGAAAAGAAAGTGACAGCCGCCGAGCGCTGCAGGAGTCAGGACGAGAGCGCTGTGAGCTGCGGCATCTCTCCTCCCACACCACTCAGCCGCCTATCACAGTCCGGCAGAGCGGTGTGTGGGCGGAGACATCGCTGTCACAGGAGGCTGGGCTTTCCTCTCTACACGGCTCGATCAGCCTCCTGTGACAGCGTGTCAGAGAGAAAAGCAAGATACACACACTCAGCGATCAGTGATCGCTGAGTGTGTGTACATAATTGAGAATATGGCATGTTAACTATATTCTCAAATTATGAATGAGAGTGATCTACATCACCCCCATTCATTCATAATTGTAGTTATAGTAAACATGCCATGTACTCATGTTATCAATGAACAGGAACACTCATAAAGGATTCCTGTTCATTTCGGTGCACCTCTACTTGGAATGCCATTGGCTTAAATAGGGCCACATACCAAGAGTAGAGATCATCAGTATAAGGCCCCAATCAAGTCCTTTTTCCACTGTCTCCAGCCTGTCCAAAGCAATTGTCTTTAGTGCCGGCAATGTCAACAGCTTGAATTGGGCTACATACCAAGACTAGAGATACTCAGGAATAGCCCCATCCAAGTCCTCTTCCACTGTTTCCAGTCTGTCCAGTGGAAATTTATTTAGTACTGTCCATGCTATCAGCTTTAATAGGGCCACAATTAATAGGGCTAGAAATCTTCAGTATATGGCTCCATTCAAGTCCTTTTACACTGTTTCCAGTGGAAATCTCTTTAGTACTGTCAATGCTATCAGCTTTAAAGGGCCACAATTATTTGGGCTAGAAATCCTCAGTATTTGGCTCCATTTAAGTCCATTTTCCACTGGGCCACATACCGAGGCTAGACATCTTCAGTATATGGCTCCATTCATGTCCTTTTTCCATTGTTTACAGCCTGCCCAGTGGAAATCTTGTGCTTGGACATGCCATCTGGCGCTGGACCAGGAATTTGGCTATAATAGGGCCACAAACATGGGCTAGAAATCTTCAGTATATGGCTCAATTTAAGTCCTATTTCCACTGTTTCCAGCCTGTCCAGTGGAAATCTAGTGCTTGGCCTTGCCATTGGCTTGACTAGGGCCACATACCAAAGCTAGAGATCCCCAGTATACAGCTCCATTCAACTCACTGTTGACAAAGTGCCTACCCCTTTCCTTCATTTGAGTTCAGATCAACTAAAGAAAATTCAGATCACTGCATTACCTTTGTCAGCATCTGTCTACATCTTTAAAAGCAGCGCATGGATATTAATCAGCATTTCTGGTCACATAAGGACAAACCACGTCTTGAAAATGTTGTGCCTAATTTTCCACTTTACTTTGTGAGGTTAAGTGCACAGAATGCGAAGTGAATAAAAAATGAAAAGGAAGCAGATTATTACTGTTTTAGTCAAGTGCTTAGCTTTGAGCTCTTAGCTTTATAACAAGCAATTTATTTTGCGTGAGTTTACTAAGAACCTTCCTTCTCCTTGCTATTAATTAATATTAATAATTCAAGTTTTGTATTCTTTTCTCAATTCAAATAGAATGGCAGACATTCACAGTGTGACTCAAGTGCCATTATTATATGCTGGAAGATGATCAAAAAGATTCTAAATACTTTGTTTAAAAGAGCAGTTGGCAGTTTATGTGTGACATTTACAATAGAGTAAGCAAAACAAAGGCTCCCCAGGATCTGATCCAGGATTTACTATCAACACATCAACACAGTGGAGGACATTTATCAATGCATTTACACTATTGAACAGTATGCAACCGTATGCTAAATTTTTGCAGTACACAATCTTTCTATCTTAGCTGAATTTTTGCAAGTAGCGCGCAATTTTCAATTTAGCAAATCAGTGCATCAACCATCAACAAATTTGTGAATGTCTGCCTGCTTTTGCAAATTTGGCTTGAGTACTTTAACCACTTGACGTTTATAAACGTCATGGACTTCAAGTGGTTTAATCAAGCACGGGGTTGCAGAAGCAGCCATGTGTTTGGTGTCATTGTCTTCAGCTGGCTCCCACCTATCCTGTGAAAGTAATCCAGGTGGCTGTAGAGCCACTACATCATTTGTACAGGTCTGTATGTTTACCTCCCCTTACCGTGGCTGTTAAATGCTGTTAAGATGGCAAGCGGGAGAAGATCAGGGAATGTCCATTTCCCGATCTGCTCTGTGATCATTGGACATAGGAGTGCTGTGCTCCCAGTACATAGACATGGGGTAGCACATGTTTATGTAAACAGCAATTGCACCAGACAAGTATTGTTGTGAATGTTGGAAAGCAGCATTAATTCTAAGGCCATCATTGTATGATAACGCTAAACTGATGACCTGTAAAGGCTTTAAAAGTGTTGCCTATGGACAATTTTGGGTACCATAGTGTTTTGCCATTTAACAGGCGCACACAATTTTTACGCTTGACATGTTTTGTATCTATATAACCCTATCTTATATAATTTAAAAAAAAATGGCTATTATATTGTGTTTGTGTACAATATAATTCATTTTAGTGTTTTTTCCTGCAGAAAAATATATACATTAATAAATGTATATATATATACCCCCTTCCTGAATGAAAAAATTGCACCTTTGACAGCTCCCCTTCCTTACCTACTTCTTCCCCCATACTGACCCTGCCTAGGGGTGAACAATAATACACTGGATGGAATTAATGGACCACGGTGTACATGTGTGCACTTTGAAGACGGGCAGAGTTGCATAGTGAAGAATGCTGGATCAGGAAGCAAGTGAGTAATCAGCATAACGCACTGTACTGGCAAGGGGGGGCAAGTTTGTACAGTAGAAGTTCACTAAAGTAAACTTGCACTTTATTTAATATTGTTCTTGCTACTATGCCCCTAATTCTGCCCAAATTCCCTTCTTCACTCATCTCCTCTCCACCCTTCTCCCTCATATTGAGGGCACAGTGGTGTTGGCCAGAGACTCTAATTTGGCACTGGACCTTAGTACTAATAAATCTCATACTTCCCGTGGAAAACTGAAACATCCCCCTAAACGTGGATTGAAGCTAGCAAAACTCCTTCACTCGCACCACTTAGTGGATGCCTGGCGTGAATGTAATCCGTCCACGAGAGATTATACTAATTTCTCCCATGCCCACTTTACTTATGTCCGTATAGATCATATTTTTGTTTCTTCTCAGATGCTCCCAGGAATTAGTTCCACTAAGATTAGAGAGATCCCTTGGTCGGACCACTCCTTAGTTGTCCTGACCTCTTCTTTGGCTAACCCTGTTAGAGGACCATTTCACTGGAGACTTAATGATTCACTCCTTAGTGACCCTCTGGTGGTCTCAGAGGTTCAGGCTCTCTGTACCGAATATTTTCGCATTAACACTCCTTCGGTTTCCTGGCCAGTTACCAACTGGGAGGCTACTTTTAGAGGGCACTTTATCTCCATTGATACGCAAAAGAAACGCCAACGGACGTCCCATATCTCTAAACTAGAAGGAGAGTCACTTACCTTAACGTGTGAACATAAAACTAGGTCGACGAATGCTCTTTGAGAACGCATTGGCCAGATCCGCTTATCCTTAAATCTGGCCCTTAGGACAGTGGCTGAAACGGGCCTCCGCTGGTCCCATAACAATGTCTATTCCCATGGAGATAAAGTTAGTCATCTTTTAGCTGTTAAGCTGCCCCCTAAACTTCGCAACTTTTCTATCCCTAAAATAAGATGTGCGACCGGTACATACTCCCATAACCCTAAATTAGTTATTCAAGAATTTGAATCCATCTATACCCCACTGTATGCTGATTCCCACGCCTCTTCAAAATTGTCGATACAGCCATTCTTAAGGTCCCTGTTACTCCCCAACCTTGACCCTGAACATGTAGCTGTGCTGGAAGAGCCAGTCACCCAATCTGACTTAAACAAGCTATTAAACAAGCCAAAGCCTATGCCTAAAGTAATGTCCACCCTCAACAGTTTCACAAAGGTGTCTGGACTTCATATAAACGCAGCTAAGTCCCTTGCCTTGAATATAAATCTGCCCCCCGAGCTAGCGACCATACTAAAAACTGCTTTCCGTTTCTCATGGCCGTCCACTACTCTGCCCTATCTGGGGATTAATCTTACTCCCTCTTTCGATCTCTTGTATCGTGCAAACTTTCCTCCCCTTTTTAGGAAATTAAGATTTTCAACCTTATTTTCTGGGTTACGGGTGTAAGCGTCCCCAGGGATCCCAGGTATGCTCTTCTTAATGATGCCTTCCCTGGAGTCTCTCGACACTGCACACGGCTGATAATCTTTATGTTCCTGGCAGCTAAAATTACCATTGCTAAGGCCTGGAAGACACCCAGGGTATCTCTGGGGAAAGTCAAGGCTAAGCTGTCTTGGATCATGCTCACAAGTTAGCAAGTATTCTCCTGGACAAAGTTGCACAGTTTGATCTTTCTTGGGATCCTTGGCTGGCTTATATAAGCTCTATGACAATGCAATAAAGACAGACTGATATTAGGCCTCAGCCCACCCCTACCAAACCGCCTACCTTTTTACTGTTTCCCCCACTCTATTCTTCTCTGCCTGTTCTCTTCCCCCGTCTCCTGTCCCGTTTGTCTTAAATGTTGCCTGCCCCTGCTAAAGTTGCGCTTTAGGCGCACCATACCAGTGACTGCCTGTCTATCATCCCCGATTGCCATTAGCTCTTCCTGTTAATAGACCACCCTTGCGATTTCACACGCAATGTAATCCTCTGTGAAGCATATCACTGTATAGCTGTATTTCCTCCAATGTCCTAATACTTTGATGCTGTCCTCTTTTACAACTGTGTGCTGTGAAACCCTATTTTCTTGGAAAGATAAGGTTGCCCATATGCATTTTTATACGACATGATAGGAACGAGAAACCAGTGGGGCTGAAACTGTAATGTCTCCCCTATATATGTTGTGTTGTCGAATTGTGTATTATTTTATATTCTTTGTTGAAAATAATAAAACACTTTTGACCCCTAGACCCCTTAGGGAAAGCCAAATGAGTACAAACTATGTAATGAGCTAGACTCAATACAGTTCTAGCACAACTAAATTTAGGCAGTCACCCCGCTTAGGGTAAGGTGGCTACACTATTTAAAGACATAATACCAATAGCTAGATGGTTTTTACTGGAAACTATACCTGATTTAGGAATGAAATATGCTGTGTTTTCTTCTGCATTATAATAGCCAATTAAGTTTATTTAAAACACGATCAAGAAAAACACTTAATTGGGAATCTTTCTCTGTACTGATAAGTAGAAATTAATGAGTGCTATAGCACTATAACTCTAATAAGTTTCTGAAGGATGATTTAGTAGTGAAAGACAGGAGTGGACAGTCTGAGAACTGTGCAGTGTTCTGCAGGTAATGATGGATTCTTTCATTTTATTTTGTGGCTGATAATGGCACTCAAGATTAATCGAGTAATGAGTTTAAAGTAAATCACAATAAAGAACCTCCTCTAAAGATCATCTTCATTTCAGATTATACAGAGGAATGAACCTTATTACCAGCAGATGAGATGGGATTGCAGAGGTTAATTACTTATTTTCTTAGCCCAGAACAATCATTTTCACACAAATGTTTTATATTTTTATATAATAAATAACACAATTTAATTAACTTTGCACAAAATAGGAGCAGCAAGAAGACACATCCCATAAATTCCTACGCCTATGCATCTTACTTATACCCAGACTCCTTAATGATTCCTAGTAATTTGTGATGACATTTACTGATGAGTAATGTAGTGCTGACCCCCTGAAGGAGCCTCCAGAATAACCCGGGGCATTACTAGTTGTCTAGGGATTTTTGGTCTTCAGCTGGCCCATTAGCATTTAACCGCCCTCTTCTAGTGCCCCCAAAGCTGATATTCACTCTAGTAATGCAATGCTGAATAATTTTTATTAAAATGTTCACACTGGGGAGAGAGGGTATAGGGATCCTAGACATCCAGGGTATAACAGACATAGACTCCTGACTCACCAGACCTTGTTAGCATCTCAGTGTAGATCCACTTGTGGTACAGCGAATAGTAACTTGAGTAGCAGATGAGAAGGGAATGTGCACTAATCCTCAGCAGGAGGTATGTCAGACTTGCTCCTGAGGTCCTCTAGGATCCCGGAACCTCCAGTAGCCATCATCTTCCCTGGTTCTCATCCTCTGACAACAGCACAGGCCTCCTCCATACTCAAGGCCTAGGGAAACTCTTCCCGCACTCCAGCATCTGCCCACTTCCAGGACTCAGGCCTAGACTGGGTGGTGGCTGGACAAAACCCCAACCTGGACTAATCCATGGCTGCTCCCGAACTAGACTGAGCACATGGCAATTCCCTCCATATATGTACCCTATCCCAGCATGCACAACTGGTTGAGAGAAACCCAGTGATTGGTTGCTGAACTGTACATACACTTACAATGTCCGCCATTGGCTGTCCCACAATACAGCAGAGTCACACTCCACCCAGGTGGGTACAGTCAAAGCCACCTGGAATCAACCAGACAAATGGCAACTATAATCCAGCCAGGCTGACTACAGCCCTGGCAATCACTAAGGGGGTTATTCAGAGCCGAAGGATAAAGCCATAGCTTCGGCTGATCCTATGGCTCACTACAGCCGCCTCAGCCCTTCGGTTCAGTCGAACCGAAGAGCTGATGTACGGGCTATTGTGAAGGCAGCCGATCGGCTCAGCCGAGCAGAACGCATTTGCTTCGGCTCGGCCGAGCCGAAGTGACACTCAAAGCATGGAGAAAGGTTGGCCGAAGCCGACCGATCTCCACGCAAATGACAGCGGGGCAGAGCCAGCTGTGATCTCTATGCTAGCTCCGCCCAGTTGTAACAACAGATCAGCATCCCCAAATGACCTGGGGACGCTGATCTGTCATTAAACAATAACAACTGGGGAAGACCAGCCGTGATGGTATGGCCGGCTCCGCCCAGTTGTTATTCATTGGCCGGGACCTGCTGGAAGATTCTGACAAGTGCCGGCCAATAGGAAACAGTTGGGCGGAGCTAGCTGTCACTGCTAGCTCTGCCCAATTGTTTTTCTTTTACCGACATATGTTAGATGCTTCATTATGTGGTGGGAGTTCTTTGCATGTGGTCGGGGCAGCGTGCATCGCTTTTTTTGTTTTTTTTTCTTTAAAATATTTTTTATTTAAAAGAAATTTAATATATTTTCAACTTTTAGTTTTTTTTTTCATTCTTTTCACTTATTTTCTATTCTGCTTGGTACCCCGGAGGTACCGGGCAGAATAGCCGAGCCGAATGTCTCTCTGCGGCATTCGGCTATTTACTCACTGCTGTTCAGCCCCTATGAGAATAGGGGCAAACGGCATTGAGTGAGCTGCCAGAGCTTTCGGCTCAGCCGATCCAGATGTTGATTAACCCCTTAAATTTCTAGTGGCCACCTCACAAAAGGTGATGGGGGCTACAATAATAAGTCCAACGATCAAACCCAGAAAAACTACCTGATGAAGCCTAATAGGGTGAAAAATGAAGGACAGCGCTCTTATGTGTGACATCCTTGCGTTTTATCTTGTGGAATGGTTCGCGTTTTGTTTGCACACCGCACTTTTTTTTTTTTTAAATCTATAGAAAATATATAGGTGTATGGCCAGCTTTTAACTTCACCATGTAGCACCACCACCCCCTTCACTAACTTTCATGGCCCCAGTCTGTGAGTGCCATTACAGAAAATATGAACAACACTGTAAGGAAACTTTTCACATAGCCTGGTTACTTTCGCTTGTTTAAAACTTGGGGCTAAATATTTTTTCAAGCATTAGCTTACATTTTATACAATACAAATATAAAAATACATATTTAATCATGTCAAAACATAAGTCATTGTTTGAAAGACTTTGTATGCATAATTGTCAAACCAGGTAAGGTTTAGAGGAGTTCACTCTGATGCAACAAAGACCCAGTGGGTGATCGAGCTGTGCCGTCCTGCAAATCTAAAAAAAAAAAATGAGGTTCATTTTGGCTTCACACTACTATAACTGTCACTGAACCAAATAGGCTTTATAAGTGCGATGAAAATGACACTGCTGCACATGCTGCAAAGACTTCATCACAGATGACATTGTTTAGAGAATGTTGGCGAGTACGAAGCCATGATATGAGGATTAACATATTGCAGGTACCTGTGTCACATCCTGACTCTTCTAGCTGTTTCTCTCTGGCTCATAAAGACTTTTTGGAAGCGCATGAATCATAGACCGAGCAACTCAGAATTCCATTAGTAGTTTTGATAGTACACATATATTTGGAAGAATAGCAAATGAATGATGGATGATCGTGCTCTGCATTTTGGCAGCTATTGTCCTCATTCCTCACTGACCTTGCTTTACACACTGCCCAGAGAAGTTTTGGCAGTGCAAGGTTACTGGCTGAGATAAGCGACATTGTTCCTATAGGACCCATCAACACAGCCAAACAGTGCTAACTTAACTGTGTATTGTCCAATTCTCGCCATTTGTTAAAGCTGTCCAAAGTGAAAGGTAAAGCTTCACAATGGCAGGTGTTATGAAGTTGACTAAAACAAAGGTCAGTGAAATCTGGGCAAAGGTATGTCATATAAAGTGTTCACTTTGCCAGTGAAACGTTTGTAGGCTTTAAAGTGACAGAAATTGGAAAAGCCCCCTCACCCTCCCAATCACATTCATATGCAGAAGCACATACTTTGGATGAGACATTAAATGAGCTCTCAGCATCCAGCAGCATAAACCTGGGAAATGTCTTCTTAGTAAGAGGATTACATAGCACTGTGTATGTGCCAGCTCCGACCAGGAAGATAGGCAAGCCAATATTTTCTATATAATAAGTTACCATGTGATGTAGTGTGATACAATGCACATGCAATGGCTAGGTGCGTTGGGAAATACTGTCATCACAGCACATCTAACATTGCAACATGCGATGCGGTACCACCAGCACTCCTTCACATAGAGGTGAACAGAGCCTTACACTCTTTTTAGTATGGTGTGTTATGCTGTGCATTAACGTGCATTGCGATAAGGCACCCATTCTTTTGAATGGACTGGTAACACATCGGGCTGCACTAAAAATCAACATGTGGCTTTTTTTGCAGTGCAGCACACCACAACAGTTGCATATTCAAAGTTAGTTCAGGTGAAAGAATAATACCATATCGCACCAAAGTGCGTAAAAAGTGATACCGTAACAGTATGAATGGGTCCTTTGAAGAAGCAGTGTGAGCCAAGCGGAGCTCTACTGATTTGTACAGTGCTGTGAATTTAACATTCTGGGGCAGGTGAAATAGGTAGCATTTTACATGCGTATTTAGCCATTTTCTTTAGTTCAGCCTTTCCTTCAAGTTAGTGGTAAAGGAAAACTCCACTTTCGGTAAAAATAAATAACATATAATTGCTATTTAAGATATGTTATAATTTCATGCTATTAAAAATAACCTTTCAACTTCACTTTTAATAGATTTGAATGAAATGTTAAGCAGACCGTAATAAGGTTACAGACATTTACAGTTCAAAATAATTGCCACTCATTCGGCATACAGCTAAGGTAGTCAGTGCAAGACCATGTATACATCTCCATATTTAAGCGCAAAGAGCCTTAAAGTGGACCTTTATCCCCTCTCACTAAAAATCACATCAGCATGCAGCTCTGCATGCTGATTTAAAACCATCTTACATTCATTAGTTAAACAAACATGTTTTTCATTGACTTACACATAGAATTCATCTACTTCCTGGTCCAGTTTTGGCACAAATGATGTAATGTGCCCAAGCGTTGCATCCTGGGAACATTACATCAGCAGAGCATTGGTGGGAAATCTCATCTGTAATCCCATGAGATCTCAGGGAAAGGCATTTTACTCCCCTCAGATGATGTGCATGGTCACATGTCCTAGTCACATGTGCCAGAGTTCCGGGATGTAAAGGGAGAGCTAGTAATCTGCCCTTAGTTAACATGGCCACTGTCAGAAAACTGGGAAAGAAAAGTGAAATAAGGAATGCAAAGAATACAAAGCAGGCAATTATCTAGAAGTATGTGTTTGTAGATTGCCATTAACATTACTAAAGGTGTCTTTGTTGTTTTTTAAGCTATGGGTAAAATTTCTCTTTAACTGCAGGGTCATAAGTGAATTGATAAAATGGAGAAAGAGGAAGATTTGGTCCATAGTAGGAGTTCTGCACTGAAAAGGTCAGAACAGAAAGGATAGTTATAAAGGAGCCATAGAGACTAGCTGAGGAGCAAAATGAGTGAGGAGAAAATGAAAGAAGAGAAGAGGGGATGAAGGCACCAGAACTCATCATATATCCCCTTCCTGCGCAGAGACTTCACAGAGAAGTAAAGCTTGTAGGCAGAAGTGGATCCACAGGGTCCAAACAGAGAAAAATATTTAAAGGAGAACTATGGGGTTAGGGCTTTCCTCCATAGTTCTCCTAAGGGTAATGGGAGGACACAAACTAGCGTCCTCCCATCACCCTAAGCTTAGTATACCGCGAGCTACAGCTCGCGGTATACTGAGACGCCGCAGCTGAAACGGATCCCGACAATTATGTCTGGATCTGCCCAGCTGCGTGAGTGACAGCTGGCTCTGCCTATCTAGAGGCAGAGCCAGCTGTACCCGCCCCCTCCCCCGTCAGTTCCGCCAGTCAGCGCTGGAGGATCGGAGCGGGGAGGGGGGAATCCAGCCCCTCCCCTGTCGTGACTCTCCGCCGTGACAGAATCGAGAAGTGAGCGAACGCCGGTATGTGTTCTCTCACTTCCAAATCTACTGAGCCGACCTGTGACAGTTTCATTGTCACAGGTCGGCTAGAACTATGAGGATGAGTGAAAAGCACTCACCTCACAGTTCTCCTTTAATGGGTATCTGTGTGTATCCTTGTACTTTCTTGTTGACAAAGAATGAATCAATATGATGTTTAAGTTCCACAAATTTGCGTAAATTGTTTTACCCAAGCCCTAGCAATGGTTTGTTCACAATTACTTTTCCATTTCAATATGAAATAGAAAGGTAATTTCCAGTAATAAAAGCTTGACAGGGTTTCTAACCCTTTAGTACTCCATCCAACACGGAAAATAAGTTTAAGCTTAAAATGACACTAAATTCGGGAGTTAAATCTTAAAAATGCATTCAAGTACTCTAACTATTAACAAAAATGTATCTTATTTGTGTATCACTCAGCTGTAGATACTCAAATCATCTCTGAATTGGTGCTGACACTGTCCTTCCTTCTGGGGGGTGGCTACTTTTGTTCCACATGGTCCATGTTTGTGTTGTAAAGTACCCACTGCTACAGGCATAGCTTTCTCTATTCTTTATGATTGGGATGTCCAAAACCAGTGGCTATAGAGTGCATGGGATGAGCAAAAACTTGCAAACAACTGCAACAATGAACCCTTCCCAAGGCAAAGGTTACACCACAGACATTCCGTCTAAAACAAGCATCTAAAGATGCAACAACATTGACCTTGTAAAACTTGCCAAATGTATGAGCAGATGAAAAAGTAGCTGGTTGCTGAGCTGGGAAACCCATGCCTGGCGGTGAAAAGCCCATGAGGCACTTCCCTCCATAGTGGAGATTGCTGTAACTGAAAATAAAGGATGCCGGTGTAGATGACATAAGCCTGAATTAAGGTCTGGAGAATCCATAAAGAAGTGGTGGCTGCAGAGGCCACCTGGCCTTTCTGTGACCCAAAGAGGGAATCCATCTGGCAGAAAAAGGCTACAGCAATCATATAAACATGAACAACCCGGACCATGATCAGGCAACATAGATCTCCTATGAGAAAACGGTTTAAGGCAGTGCGATGGGAAATAACCTAATTTAGGATAAAGGAGGATCCCACCATAGGAAAGAAAGAGCACTTGTTGTAAAGCACAACATGTACTTATTCAAGATCAGAAATGGAGGCTAACAAGAAAGGGCTGCCAACTTGAAAACTCACCATGCAAAGGGGAAAACCATCAAAAAGGTGACTTTCTCAGAAAGAGTCAACAACAGCAGGAGACAGACCCTTATTCCTCATAACCTGGTTTTCAAAGAGTCAGGCAGTTAAAAACTATCTTCATGGAGCATCTACCACCATAAAAACTAGGTCCGTGTACTAAGACTGTTGTGGAAATTTTATTAGGATGTGTTTTTAGTGTATTGTAATATTTTGTCATTATGTCTCTCCATGTCAGGGTTTGCAGCGCCACGCCCAATTGGAGCGTGACCCGGTTTAAATCCCCACTAAGAGTAAACCATTGGAGTAGGTATCTTATGCGTGGCGGAGCAGTGTCTTCTTGGCGAATGTAATGGATGCGGGCTAGGGCCCCTGCGCGGTGCGCGGATTTATTGGTTTGGCGTGTATACAACTTGCTTTGAGGACATAGTATTATTTAAGATACATATCTGCCTTTATGAAAGGAACGTGCGTTTGTTGTCTCTAGTGCACCTGATCAACCGCTGGAGATAATATGACGTTGTCCCTGTAAATAAGCACGCATGAGAATCATAGTAACGTTATTGGGCATTGATCACTGAGCAATGCTGGATAAGGTTCGCTCCAGTGCTAATGGGAGATTGTGTTTGTGGGTCTGGAAAGATGGTGGCTAGGAAAACATGCGGCTGTGCACACGGGTTTAATTCTGTGCACACTGCTTCTACTACATGTGCTTTGTTGACTGGCTATGTATTGATGAAGTGATGTTGGTTGTTAACATCACTTCCTGGTTTGCTGGTTGTTGACATCACTTCCTGTTTGAAATCACTTCCTGATTTGCTGTGTGAGACATCACTTCGTGTCTGACATCACTTCCTGTTGGGCAGCTATAAAACAATAAACAAATACCTGTGCTGGGGTCGCTAAGCATGTAACTCGCAAGCAAGCAACACCTGTCTCCTGTGTCCTAACTCTACATGACTCTACACAGGTACTTCCAGTCCTGGCACAAAAGAGCGTAATACAACTGTGCTTTTAAGCACGGGGGAAATTCTTTGTGTTCAGCGGCGCACTTTAGTGCCGCATGGATTTGTGCGTTTAACCAAGCGAATTTCCATAACAAGACCAACAAAGCTATTCCAGTGCGACCAGAATGACTCCTCATCTTCAATCAAGAGGAGCAGCTGAGATAGATGCTTTATCAGGGGAAAAGCATAAATCAAAGAGTACCAGTCTGGCAGAGACAATAGTGCACCTGTTGTCTCCAGCCAGAGATTCTTAGCCCTGGCTACATACATGTCCACCTTGAGGCAAGACACTGTCAGGTCCAGGTCTGGTGTCCTTTACTGTTGGCACAATTGGTGAAAGGTTTCCTGGTGGATAGACAACTCTCGTTGATTCATGCTCTAGCAACTGCTTTTCTAGTCTGCCTGCTAATATTCCATATCTAAAAAGTACAACACGTGAGGAGTTAGAACCTGATTTTCTGCCCACTGTAAGATGTGTGACACCTCCACCACCACCTGCTCTCTTTGTTTCTCCTTGGTGGTTGATCACCAACCTGATGTTGTCAAGCAACCTTACTGGATGCTCTTCCTGGAGACATGTCTGGCACAGGAGTGACAGTCTGATAGCCTGAAATTTAGTACATTGATGGGAAGACGAGCTTCCTTCTAGCACCAGAGACTTTGAGCTGAGAGGTGACCCTGTTTGATGTGTGTTTCAAATGCACGTCAAATGAAGGAAAACACCCTTAAGGTTCATTCACAGTAGCCCCCTTGGGTTGTCTTGGCCAGAAACGCCCATCACAGTTCCAATGCTTCCTATTTTTTCCGGTTCACACCAACATGCTTTAATCATGTATGCTGGAAAAAATAGGACATTGCAACGGGCTGCTGCCTGCATAGAGTTAAAAGAACTGTCAGGTCGTTAGGCTTAGTAGACTTTAAAAAAAAAAACATTACTGTAATTTTTTGTCGATTTGATTTTATATCTAAATACTGAAACTAAAACACTTCAATGCACATGATGAATAAAACATTGCTGGTCTGTGCATTGTTAATGTATGGGGTCTTTGTTATTATAATTCTAAATAGACCCCTGGCTTTATTTCTGATTGTTTTTTTTTTTTCTGCAGAATTTAATGAGTTTGGTAGCATATATAATTTACAAATAACTATTTATTCCCTTATTTGCAGCAACATGTAATCACATTGATTGAATTTTATGCTGAATTTCAATCAGCTTCAGAGCAATTTACATATCAATAGCAGCAAATCAACCCAATATATATGACAACTTCTCTCACAATAACTAAACATCGCTCATCAAAAAGATATTCAAGAGCCTCTTAGGATGGATGGAGTGTAAGATCTTATGGATTGGAAAAGTGGATGCGAGCACGGCTGATTCATGAATTTGCATGCATTAACAAACTAATTGATGTCTAAAATGACAATACGAGAAAAAGCAGGTTCATTAAACTCTAGTGTAATGTGTGTCATTAACATAGGGTAAGCATATTTATAAATTTAACTAAACCTGTACATAGGCTGAAGCTAATTCATTATACTTTATATTTAAAAGTTTTCATCCTAAGCAAAAATATAACTGGAGCCCCCAGCCCTTGACAGCTCCATTGTAAACATCAGCGGCTCCCTTATCATACTGTTCTTAAAGCTTAGAGTGTATCTAAACCCAAAGAGGAGGTGTTTTGTAGTACACCGAGACAACTTGGGGACACTGTAACTGGGAGCAGTGCAGCACAGGCAAAGGGCACAGTAAGTTATTGGTTCAGAAGATTTCTGGAAGGATCAACTGATTTTTTTGGCACTTATTGAATGTTCAATGGTGTATTTAACAGACCAAAAGGGAGCAAATAAGAGACGTTCATTAGGGTTTACGTAAACTGTAAAGCCAAATTGCAGCTTTCCCACTCCCACCCGCTGGATGGCCCACCTAGCATATATATTTTTTTTTAAAGAAGTCTTCCTATACTAAATTTAAAAAGATTTGGGAAGCTTGGATCTCCTTCGCCGGTCCACTACACTTTGACTCAGCCCAGCTAACGATCTAATTGGCCCCCACGAAAGAGAGAGAAGGGAGCCCATCTAACCTAGAAGAGCCTATACCTGCTTTGCAAACTGTATCTACCTTCTTATATCCCAACTGCCCTCATGTGTGACACCCTGTCCTTTTTCCCACCATAGTACCCTCCACACAGTTTTTGATCACTGGGATCAGCCTCCCAGAAATCAGTTTGAAATTGGTTAAAGAACCGGACTTCATTCCACAACAACTGAGACCTTTAGAGGCCGGTTCTAATTAGATTAATTATGAAAACTTAGACTAATTTAATAAAACTGACAGGTTTACTTTCTGTGTGCAATACGTAATAATTCTTACCCAAATGAATGTTCTCGGCTGCTGCGTCAGCACTGTTTTATGTCTTAACATTGCATTCTGTTTGTATGTCTAATTTAAAACAATACCATTTTGTGAAAAGAAGTCTTCAGGATGGACCTCTTTGCCTCTTCTCTCACACTTTCTGGTCCCCAATAATGATGATTCCTCCCACCCACCTCCACGTCATTACAGGACACAGTAATGATATGGAAGTTGGCGGGAGAAACCACTACTGTAGGTAATAGTTTTAAAGAAGAAGTCTAACCTTGTATTATTTTTCACAGCTCAGTCACCTAACTCCCACAATGGATGTTGCTTTTTATTTAATGCTTCTGCGTGATGTAGAAACTGAGATATGGACTTTGACAGCTCACTTCTAATCTTTCCCGTCCATGTTCTGCAAAGGAGATGGCCTCTTGATTGACAGCTCTAATCTCAATGTCACTGTACTTTCTAGACACAAGCAAGGTCACAGGAACGCAGGGATAGTGGGGTCGCTCTTATAAAAATTAGCAGAGGAACTTGAAATGGAAGGGGAGCCTTGTTTTGTGTTGTGAAATTACAGAGACATTGAAATAAAAGCTGTCAATTGTTAGGTTTTGTGAGACAGTTAAGTGAAAATAGATAGGATAGTATAGGGTAAATTGCTAGGGCCATGCTAATGGGAATCATAATGGCTTTAGGTCAATATTTAAATTTCTTTTTTTAATGCTTATGTGAGAATTTGTGAAGGAGAAATAGGAAAATAAATGGGATAACGAGAATGAGAGAAGTCTATAAGGAAGAGATGGCTTATATAATAGGGCTACCACTATAGGAAATTAGTTGAAACCAATGTAAAGATGTCAAAGAAAATAATATGCAAGCAATATTAGCATTAAAAATAAAATATAATAAAATGTATTATATTAGGTGCAAAGGATAGAGGAAAAATATTTATAAGTGGGTGTGAGTGCTGGTATAAGTGCCAATATTTTAAATTGATGTATTCTTCTCCCACAAACAATTATATGGAGATATTGGGATCGTAGATATATTGATAAATAAAGAAGAATTACGGGGAAGAATTTTACCAACCAATTTCAGAGATGGTACGGGTGTTTATTGTGCAGATAAATTGAATGGCTCGGCTTTGCTTTATTCATCGATTGTGAAATGTGATCACAGAGCGGAGTGCAGGGTGCAGTTTAAAGGTATACAATACTCATAAGGCATGTTTTGTTTGTTCAGTAGAACAAGAGGGTGACTGGGCATGGAAGGTGTGCATATGTGGTTTAACACTTCCTTCCTTTAAAGAGGAACACTAGGGAACCTTTTTAATAACCCTTGCAGTGGAGCTACCCCTGCACTGCAAGGGTTAACTGCTCATTTTTATCTAAATGCTAAAAAAAAAGTTATACTCACTAGAGATGTAAGCCGGGAAAAAAATGTATTTTGCTTCATTTAAGATTTTCCTTTCTTTTGGGTTTCAGGCTCCAACACCGTTTAATTATTATATTTTGTTAAAAGAACATTCGGATTTGTTTGTATTAGGCTTCTTCGGAATTTGGACATTCTAATGCATCCCAATATCTGAATTCAATCAATTTCGCTCGAATCTCTATTCGATACAAAACTAAATTGAAATTTTTAATACTCACCCAATCATTCGAGAGCCAGCTTGTTCTTAGACCGGTCCCTAGAGCCTCTCCCTCCCTCCTCTGCAGGGGGCTAAGAATCATCATGATCTATACAAGTGAACATTCCAGCTCAGCAGTTTGGTTGAGTCTAACTTTGTTAACACCTAGACAAAAATGAGCAGTTAACCCTTGCAGGGCAGGGGCAGACCCACTGCAAGGGTTATTAAAAATGTTCCCTGGAGTTCCTCTTTAAAGGAAAGAAAGTGTTAAATCACATATGCACATCTTCCATGCCCAGTCACCCTCTTGTTCTACTGAAAAAACAAAAAATGCCTTATGAGTATTGTATACCTTAACCAGCACCCTGCACTTCGCTCTGTGATCACATTTCAAAATCGATGAATAAAGCAAAGCCGAGCCATTCAATTTATCTGCGCAATAAACACCCGTACCATCTCTGAGATTCCATGTTATTCCATGAGCAGTCAGATCTAGAACAGCGCCAGACATCAAATTGGCAGAGTGTAAGGAGAAATTAATGCTACATTTCTCATAACATTTTAGTCACTTCACCTGAATGGTCACCGTCTTTCAGATCATTATGCTTGCTGAGGCTGGGGGCTGTATTGAGTTGACTCCAGTCAGCGGGATTATGAGGCTTGCTTTTTTATTACATGTTCAAAAGCAGATGGCGCGCGGCCCTTTAATTGCAGAGGAGGACTGGCTGATTGGAATCATTGCAAAGACTTTAATTCTGAAAAGAAGGGACAATTTTCCAGCTCAATAATATTAAAGCATTGCTTAGGATGGTCTTTTTTTTCAGCAGTTGCTGAAATCCAGCTCAGTTATTCTGTAGTGTAGAAATTAAGAATAACGTCTTCCAGGGGGAAAAGTGAAGAGTTTTCTACCTTCTTTTATGAGATAGTTTCAGCCATTTTAGCCGATGTTGCACTACTGTACAGCAAAAGAGCGAGAATGCAAGTAAATCTCCACGGATAAACTTTGACAGTGTAAATCAGGCAGATGTTGTAAGAATAATAAACTCAGCCATACAATTTTATATCGGGATCCTGGTCCAAAACACCAATTACTCTAGTTTTCAAACAATAAAATGGAGCTCATTGCTTTCAGGTTTATACCCCCAAACCACAGATGAACTAATTAAAGCAGGACATGTGTGTGGGATGCTGGCAAGAGCTTCCCAGATTGCTAAGAGCTGGGGGGGGGGGGGGTGGACAGACAATCTGGGATGCTCTGGCCGGAAAGGGGGCGGCAGGCACATTGCAAACATTGTGCAGCCTGCAGCTCCCCCATGTGACCCAAAGAGATGCCACCTAAGGCTGCCTCATTATAAGGACGGCCCTGGGTGTACTTCCTTAATGTACTGACGCAATAAATTCAATATGCACAATTAATTGAATATGCACTGCCTTATGTCACACCTTCCTTGTGTGCCTTCTGAACTACAACTCAACATCTGAACAATGAAACATGATCAATTATCATCAGTAAAGGCTGCCCTAGGATTTCTCTAAGTGATCAATTCGTGACCAGCTGCAACACAACCCCGCTGAAAACACCTATTAACCAAATAACTTCTATGTTGCGCTCGGCTAAGGTATTCTTAAGTGAAACAATATAAAAGTTAATACACTTTTTGTATTGTTTCACTTAAGAATACCTTAGCCGAATGCCACATAGAAGTTATTTATTGTAACATTATCATTGCTTGCTGGAAGCAATGCATGATGGGATATGTAGTGTTGAGAAATGGAGATTGCATCACATCAAGCAGCAGAGAAAGAGATGCAAAGCACACTGGGAATCCAGGATGTTGTTGAAAGTGATGGGCAGACAGAAGGCAGCACTCACTACATAAAAGGTATCTAATCCCAAAAACTAGTTTAATATATAACAACTTACCAATTCTTAAATGTGATGGCTGCATTAGTTTCCTTTATTTTTACCTGGTGATCTGTCCAGTAAGTCTATTATTTTTCAATGTCCTTTAGCAGGCCAACCTGTCTAGCAAAAGTGGCAGATAGAGCGTTAAGACAAACTAACACCAACAGGGGGGCTTACAATGGTCAGCTTTTATTCAGTTATGGAAAACCTTTATACTGGAACTGCTTAAAAAGTGTTAAATGGATTTGAGTTTTTTTGGTAGTTGAGTCCTAATCGAAATTAGCTAGCCCATCTAACACTTCCCCCTACAGGGTGACAATGCTGCTGTCTATGGCTGACTCCATTGCTCCATCCATAGACCTGAGCCACCCTAAGGCAGGAAGTGTATTACTAACCAGATCACTAGGTGGAAAAAAAGGAAAAAAGTCTAAAATGAACTAATGCAACTAACACACCTAAGCATTGCTAAGCTGCAATATGTAAATTGTTTGGTTATAGGTTTAGATAGAGTTTAAACACTTGCTGAGTTTTTTTTTTTTTACACTGCCTGGAGTTGGGCCGTCAGCTTTGACTCTTCCGTACCTCACAATATAAGAAATCCTGATCCTTCGTTTTCTGGATATTTTTAATCTGACCGATGTCTCCTTTAATTCAATAATATGAACCACTTGCTGAGCTGAAGTTTATTTATTTTAAAAGTGTACTTGGATCCTTTCGAAAAACACGAATCTGAGTATAACCAGCTGTCCACATTTACTATTCATAACAAAGTATTGTGATTAAGCAACGGCTAAAATCTCAGATTTCACAGCAAGTTACACGTTGTCTTTGTATGTCCACTTTATAGTCCCTGCTTAACAGGTCTACATGATTTCTTACTTAAAGGGTTCCTAAACCCTCACTTTTTTTGCATATATCTACTGCTAGCAAGCAGTAGATATATGCAGAAAGTGTAAAAAAAAAAAACGCTTTAAAAGCGGTTTAAACATACCTGTGTCTTCCCCGCTCGCTCCCATCCGAAAATCTGAAGATTCTTGCGCGGCTGCAAAGCATCTTGGGGCGGGCGCATGCGCAGTTCGGATTTTTGGCCGGGAGACAAGGAGAGACACAAGGTAAGTATATGGACGCGTGCACCCACATGCAGGCACTGTGGGACAGGAAGTGCCAGCAAGCACAGAGGAGTCAGCGCTGGATCGGACACCCACAGCAGCACTGGAGAGAAGGCTGAAAACGAAAGGAAAGAAGAAGAAGGTCGAATTAACAGACATAATTTAAGGTAAGTGCTTTAATTAACATTTGGGGGGGAGGGAAAAATACTTTTGACTTTAACCCCACTGGGCCAAGCTGTAGTATCTTGCTAGTTGGCCCCGCTGGCATCCAATCAGATTGTTCAGGTATTTTGACAGCCAGCGGGACCGACTAGCAAGATACTGAAGCTTGGCCCAGAGGGACATTCCTCCATCCACACAGTCTAGCGTAGATGGAGGAATCTGTTGCACTCTTTCCATCTGACCATAGAAAATCTGCAGAGAATCTATAGGTCTATAGGCCAGCTTCAGGGAACTTTTTAAGATGTATTTTCCAGTTTGGGCTTTTTCATTTTAATTAATTTTAATTACATTTTCAATTTTAGCATAACAATAACATACATCAAGCTGAATAAGACTGGTACAAGGAAAAGTATGCAATATAACAGTATGGATGTGTGCTTATTTGGAAACCGAAGTAACAAACGTACATACAACACTAAAATGAAAGAACACACCCACAGTCCAAAAACACACCCATTATCCAAATATACAGGGTGTATGGAATGATTTAACTCCTGTAGAGTGGAGTAGCATACCGGAGAAGTAAAAAACAAGAAGCCAAAAAGCTACTAGAACAGAAAAAAACCTACTAGAAAAAAAGGGAAAAGAAAGAGAGAAGAAAAAGAAAGAAAGAAAGAAAGAAAGAGAAAGAAAGGAGGAGAGGGCAGACAAACAGGAGAGATCATAGAAGGGAGAAACAATCCAAGCTTGTATGTCTGTGAAGGTTCTCATTCATCCAGGTCATGGTATATCTGTAAAAAATAATTCAAGGCAACTGGACTTGCTGTATTTTTCTTGAAGACATTTCACTGGTCATCCAAAACACAAGATGAACAACATTGTGTATGCTGTCCAGTGCAGTGAGGAGTCCTCAGAATTGTATGTCTGTGAAACAAAACAGCAGCTACACCAGCGTATGGCACAGCATAGAAGAGCCAAACCCTATGGTCAGGATTCAGCAGTATACCTACATCTAAAGGAAAAAGGTCACTCCTTTGAAGACAGTCAAGAACGCATCCTAGACAGGGAGGAGGACTGGTTTAAAAGAGGTGTGAAAGACCATTTATGTAAAAATGGAGAAGCCAAGCTTGAATAGAGGTGGGGGGTGAGACATCGATTGTCTGCCACATACAATGCTGTTTTAACACCTCTCTCTGGGCAGATTAATAACACCTCCTAGCTTCAATTATGCAAATGCAATCAACACCTGGTTGCCACTAACAGATTATGTGGATTGGAGCAGCATTCACCATATTTATTCCCAGATAATTTTTGTACCAGTAATTCTGAACTGAGAAAGCTGGTTGGATGACCAGTGAACCGTCTTCAAGAAAAATACAGCAAGTCCAGTTGCCTTGACTTTTTACAGATAATCCAAGCTTGGGAAGAGGGGAACCATACCTTGCTGTCCAGTGCCGGCAGAAAGCCAGAGGTATATGTTATCACAATTAAAGTGGATCCCATTGAAACTCAGAGGGAAAAAGTAGTCTTTCCAGGGGGTCCAACTGGCATCAAACGTGTGCATTTTATCCTCTTGATGGTGCGTGAGTTTGTCGAAAAACATAGCATAGGACATGTGATCAAAAAAGTGTAGAAGGGAAAGTGTGGGGACCCTCCAAAACCACGCAATCACCATTTAACCACCATAAAAATTTATTGGAGCAATTTAAACTACAGCTGAGTTTTTTTTTCTGTTAACTAGTGTAACATAGGGCTCCTTTCGAAGGGGTGAGCCCATAGCATTTCTTATATTACAGTAATTAGCAGAACAAAATCGAGACACCACAGGGAAATTTCACCACAGATGAACAAATGTCCCCTACGCCTGACATCCTCTAAAGCAAACAGAGGGATATGACAAGAGAGTCCTAGCAAATCTAGTAGGAACCAAATACCACCATAGAAGCAGCTTCTAGTTTCCAAAGCTAAAACTGTGGAGGAGCTTTTCGATGTGTTGGCCCACATCTGGGCTCAATCGTCATCTGACAACTCACCCCCATGTTCAGATTCCTACTTAGCAGCATAAGGAGGTCGAGAAGGTTGAGATGCTATGAGCAGCTGGGAATAAAGAAAGAGATTACCCCAAGTGTATGGCGGATGCGAAGAACACAAGAGTTCAAACTGCGATTACCGTGAAAGGTCCAGGTGGATACGCCGCAGCGCTGTGCTTGATTTGAAGGTACCAAAACAGTTCACATTTGGGCTTTTGAACCATAAATAATGAACATAATGCATGCTTAAGAAGGTATTGCAGTACCTTAAACTGAATGTAAAGTTTTTTTTGCAGTCACTAATGAGGAAGAACTTGTTCATGTTTGTTCAGCAAAAAAGTTTGAAGACTTGTAAGCTTGAAAATCGCGGCCATTATTGCCGGCTGAGGGAGGTTTTCTGGTAAATAAATGCATGGACACACTAAAAAAATAAATGTATTCTAACAAGTGCCGGTTTAGGTAGCCAAATGTCATCTCTTTCAGAAGAACTAATTGATGCTAATTATGTCTGATTAAATCTTAGAACAAAATGGACATCATTAAATTAGACTAATAGAAGAAAGACAATCTGCATTATTTAAAATGATTTGCACTGCTGAGGCAGCCACTTTTGGGCCTTTCTGAGGTTAGAATACCTTCCAGCTCTTATATATTTATGTGTAAGCAGTATTTTATGTTTATATTGCGCATATTCTTTTTCTTTCTTTATTAACGTCAGGACTAAAAAATAAATAAATAAAAGAATGTTGTTAGGTGAAGTATTACAAATGAATAGTGGCTTAGTGGTTACCACTTCTCCCTTGCAGTTCAGGGGGTGCCTGGTTCGAATATATATATATATATATATATACTGTATATATATTACATATAAGTAATAAGGACTCCATGGGGAAATGGAGTGTTCCCCAAAATACAGGCCCCATTTATTGAATGGGTTGTAAAATGCAGTCCTGGTGTGCGAACCCCAGTAAGTAAAATGGAGAGTGGAAAGTGATATCTGCTCAACCTTTTAAATTACCCCCCTCTGTCTCTTAGTGAAATCTTAAGGTGCCCATACACCTTACGATTATCGGACGATTTTCGTATGCGATCGACTTTTCGGCCGATAACCGTATGTGTGCATTGCATCGTAAGACTTTTGACGGTCAAGCATGTTTCAAAAATTTGCTAAATCGCACAATTTTTATAAGGTTGCTGGCGCTTCCTTCCGCCAAAAGTCGTACGATCTAGACTGCGCTTGCGCTAACCAAAATACGGCAAATCAATTACCGCTTTTCGTTAATTACGGCTAAATTAATCTTGTGATCATCGGGGCAGGATGGGGCTGCCGTACGAAAATCGTACGACTATTTGATCATCGGACGAAAAGTTTCGTCCGATAATCGTAAGGTGTATGGGCACCTTTATGGTGTCCATACACTGCACGATTCTCGTACGAGAATCAGGGGAAATCCAGTGATCGTACGAGAATCGTGCAGTGTGAATGAAGACGTGCGACCGTTTCTACTGTACTGTCGCGCGTCTTTTGTCTAAGGAGCATGCTAGAAAACCAGCCGAAAATCGTACGATTTTCGGCTGGTTTGAATGATGCTCGGGAGACAAATGCCGAACTGGCCGGTGTGCGCACTCGCACACTGACCGTTCAGCATTGCGCTCATCCGAAGCCCGCCCCCCAGGGGGGCGGGCTTACGATGATCGCAAGTACGATCTGCCTGTCCAAGATGGGCAGATCGTACTTTTTTTAATTACTTTACAACCATTGCAAGACTAAGGTCTTCAAAAAGACAAACACGAGGGCGCAAAACTGGATGAGCTAACTACCTGGACTGAACATTGCAGGGAAGATGACAGAAAAGAATTATATTGCACTTACTTGTGTGGGTCCGAGGACCAGATGAGGGCCGACCTGTGGGGAGGATCAGGATGCCCAAGGTGTGTGTTCGATAAAGGCTGGTGTACTGCCTGAGGCTGCTCGTCACAAGGGGGAGAGGGAGAGACTAAGGTCTTGCGATGGTTGTAAAGTGTATGGCCACCTTTAGTCATACAGAGGGAGGGGGGGAGTAGGGGAGGAGAAGTATTGAAAACTGCATGGGGCAATGAAAGATACACAATGTGGCCCGCAATTTATGAATGGGTCGTAAAGTGCGGGTTGTGGTGTGCAAACCCCAGTGAGTAAAATTGATCTGTTAACTGCCCCTTGAAGTTAAAAGAGATGGCCTGTCTTTAGATTTAAGTTTGCGGTGTACATATTATGATGCTGGATACACATCCATTACCTGTGTGCTAATGCCCTCCTTAATACAGAGCGACTCGAAATCTCTCTCATGTTCTTAGGAAGAACCCCTTTTGCATAATCTTTGTGCCACCAAGTTTCTCCATAATTTGTGTAACTGAGCCCTTCTAATAATGAACTACACCAGATCTCTCAAGAGCCCCCCTCATGCATAAAGGACATGCATATTCGTTGCCCTGCAGAGTGATAGACACCAACCTGCCCAGCTCAGCATAACGATCTATAAGACGTTCCCAATGGTTCCCACTTTCCTACTTATCATTTTTGGTATATATATTCTTAATGGACCTCATAACTGGTGGCAAAGCAGGGGTGTGTCCATTCCCTAAATACATGGTGCTAGAAGGTGTTCTTCTTTTTCTTCTCAGAAGATTGGACATTATGCATCATCACACTCTCTCCCACCACTGTATATATACTGCAGTGAAGATACTGACAGGGGAAGGTCATCAGCCCAACGTCTGAGGCACCAGACAGGATGTTCTGCATGTTCCTCAGGTGTCCAGGCCTAGTGATGCAGTTGTTTCTAAATATGTCACCCCGTGGTGAACCCTGGATCTAGTAATATCTAGTGGAATGATTCTGGAAGCAATATTCACAGGTCTCAAAAACCAGAGCCGACTGACTCCAATTGGTAAGATTGTATTTAATCTGTGTATATGTATTTTCTGTGCAGTGGCACGGTGCAGTACATTTATCTCTCTGCTCTTATCTAAATAAAAGTCTATGGACAGCTCAGAGCCATATTGATCCATTAACAGTGGAAGCCAATATAAAATGACTTGAGTCATACCATAATAACATGTGATATATGCTTTTTAAGGTTGAAGTGTAAAAACCCAGAGGACTGACATAAACTACTGCTGATCAAAAATCTGCTTTCAGTAGTATAGGGGATTATGTTCATAGGCAATAAGGTTTGTCAAACAGGTTGGAAGTGTCCTAAAGCCTATCTCGGAGGGGGGGGCGAACTCCCCTTGCAGTGGTAGATAGACTTTCAGCACAGTGCATGAATGTTGAATTGATGCCTACGTAAAAATATTTAAGCGTATGTCTGTACAAAATTTAAAAAAAATATGTAATACATCTCTGCAATATATGCACATTTCCCATGTTTTGTCTCTTTATGAAATATGCAAGTACACAAAATCCCTGTACATCAGGGTTCCAGGAAATGCAATCGGTCCCTAATGTTTGTGTCATACAAAAATTGGAGCAGATAAAATCTGCAGCAGCTGTGCATAGCAACTAATCAGCTTTTCTCTTTGGTTTGTTCAGTTAAGATTTGAAAATGAAAGAGAAGGTGATTGGTTGCCATGCACAGCTGCTCCAGATTTTGATAAATTCCCCTCAATGTGTTTTCAGCTCAGAGAGCATTTCTGGCTGGATCAAACAACATCATATATATATATTGGTTATGTGTTTAGATGAAGCACTGAGATCTTGAGGAATGCTGAATTAAGTTTAAGTTGCTTAGAAGAATATTGCATCTGAATACAGGATTGTGAGAAAAAACTGCTTCCTGTGTATCATGGATAAGCATGCACATAGAGAATAACATTGCACTCCACTGCCATCTACAGCTCAAAAGACATATTACATCTCAGAACATTATTAGTACTGTATGTGCTGTTGTATTTCCATTAATATATTTATACACTATTTAAAATATATAGTAGACAGCACCATCAGGAGTAGTGTTGACAACGATGCATGTGTAAGTTCCTGAAGACCACCGAAATTAACAAAAGAAAGAGGGGGTTGCAGCACAGAGAGAATAAGTAATTGCTGATAAAGCTCAAGTTCATTTCTGGCATCCCTGCCCTCTGTAAAACTACACTGAGTGGCCAGATTATTATGACCACCTGACGTTTGTAGGCAAATTAGCTATAATTACAGATGCATGGCGTATAATGCATGGATCCAGAAAAATGACACAAAGAAGATGCAAAGTATCCATTGGACAATTAATCAATTAATTCCTTATTTCTTTTTTCTTATATATATATATATATAATCATGAGGTGCCGTCCAGCTTCCTGCTTAGTCTGCCTAGCAACAGGTAAAGCCGGCTTCTTAGCCAATCAGGAAGCCAGGTGGCATGTCATGACCCACCTCCCAGCTTCCTGGTTGGCTAGGAAACCGGCGTCACTTATTGCTAAGTGGTGTGGCTTCCTGACCAATCAGGAAGCTGAGACACAAGTCATGACGACTTCCTGATTGCCTGTGAAGCCGGTGTTCTAGCAAAAGGACACCGGCTTCACATGCCGAGGCTGCCTGGCTTCCTGACCAATCAGGAAGCCGGGCGGCGAGTCATGAGGTGCCGTCCAGCTTCCTGCTTAGTCTGCCTAGCAACAGGTAAAGCCGGCTTCTTAGCCAATCAGGAAGCCAGGTGGCATGTCATGACCCACCTCCCAGCTTCCTGGTTGGCTAGGAAACCGGCGTCACTTATTGCTAAGTGGTGTGGCTTCCTGACCAATCAGGAAGCCGAGACACAAGTCATGACGTGCCGCCTGGCTTCCTGATTGGTTAGGAAGCCAGGCTGCTTACCAACAGGTGCAGCTGGCTTCCTAGTGAATCAGGAAGCCGGGTGGCACATCATGACCTGCCTCCCGGCTTCCTGATTGGCTTGGAAGCTTGGCTTCACTTGTTCCTAGGCAGCCTGGCTTCCTGACCAATCAGGAAGCTGAGAGGTGGGTCATTACATGTCGCTCGGCTTCCTGATTGGAAAGAAAGCAGGCTCCATACTCCCTCAGCACTTGCGGTCAGAATCATATCTCCCTCTGACCAGAAGTTCTAGTATCGGAGTTAAGTATCTGATCATTTTGGGTGCATCCCTTATATATGTAGTGGTTTTTTTTTGTGTGTCCTCCTTAAAAAGTTTTCTCCTAACTTCTTGTTCCATTGACAATGTTGTTACCAAGACTGCAGAGAACAGAAATGTTTAAAAGAGAACCATACAAAGTAATAAAAACGAACATAGATTTACATTCCCCAGTCTATGAATTACTTAAAAAAACAAAAAACATTTAGGCTGAAGTTCCAATTTAGGTCAATGACCCAGAACTAGACCCTGTTAGATCTAAAGACGACTTCAGTATAACCATTGATTCTACAATCTAGGAGAACAGAGGCAAACAGTCAACTGTCCAGCTACGTGAGTCAGAACTGATAACTTGCCAGGGTGTAGTTGACTTTTGGCCCATATTGAGGAGAAGATAACATATAGTGAATAAAAAGAACCATGCTTAGTTTTGTGGGATGTGTATTGGACAACAGGAGTGCTTACTGGGCTCCCAACAACTTACTATAAGAGAATAGAATTCAGAAGAGGCATCGTCATGTCCCATCACATCATTTATCACAAGTTGAAGATGACACGGTATGGGTGGCTTCAGTATAAGCTCCCAAACCCTGAGAAGGAAGAATAGTAATTCAGTTGGAGTTATGAGATATATTCAGTAGAAGAGAGCAGCCATGATGTGTTCTGCAGAATATTTTATTATTCATGTTTTGTCTTTCCACCAAATTCTTCTTGAAGGATCCGTTCTGAGTAATGTGTTCTAGTTCTTCCTGGCAAACTCTTTTAGTTTTCTCTTTTATTCCAGTCCAAGTAAACAGAACTTTCCAGCCTCACGTCTCCTAAGAGACGGCATTGTATGCAGTTATATCATGAACACTCTCTGCGTTTTGATTCACAACATAGTATCAAGCCGCCATTACACAAATAACCAATCACTAATCTGACTCACACTGAGATGGGCTTGCTGATTTCTTTTTCTGTGCAATGTACAGTGCATGCCAGGGGTAGGCAACCTCAGTACTCCAGCTGTTGTGGAACTAAAAGTCCTATGATGCATTGCAAGGTTATGACAGGCACGACTCCCAGATGCAGACATGATGGGATTTGAAGTTTCACTGCAGCAGAAGTGCCAACTGCTGGTGTATTCCATTGTGTTTGGTCTATTTCTGTTGTTGTTATTTCAGGTTATAGTGACATTAAAGGATAATTCCCCCCCCCTTCCCCAATCTATTGTAAGGACTTACATTAAATGATGCCTCTTGACCCGATCATCTTTTTCTTTACAGTAGTTTTCAGCAATCCCTCCAGTGCTGGTGCCAGTCTCTGATCCAGCGTTAACTGCTGTGTCTTCCAGTCTCACGGAGTCCTTGCAGGTGCACACTGCCAGGCTGCGTGCATTGACTTACCTTGTGTCTCTCCTCGTCTCCCGGCTGAAGATCTGTACTGTGATTGCGCCCACCCCATTGTCCTTTGCGACACTCGAGATTTTTCACATCTTCCGATGGGAATGCACAACGTAGACACAGGTAAGTTTTATTCCTTTTGTAAAGTTTTTTTTTAATGTTTTTCCATTTTTGGGTGGGTGGACTGACGTCATCCCTTCAGTCAAGCCGGAAGGATGGGAGGGTTTTCCCTCTCGCTTTGGCTTTGCTGATTCCCTCATTGGGACTTTCCGTCCTGCCGTTTTTACATGATGTGTATGTGAGTACCTTTTATTTAATTCGATTTTGCTGGATGGAACGCGCTATGTGCTTTTGTTTGTCTCTTTCCGGATTTGCGTTCATCTACGTGTGCCTGCATTGATTGGATTTGGAGTTATCGCTTTAAGGGTATCCCTCCCCGTAAAGAAGGGAACAGCATTTAGAGACCTAAATTATGGCTTAGGTCAGAGGTCATCTTAATGAATAATATTAGAATTTTAAGAAAAAGTCCAAAATTATTTCTAATCCAATATTGGTCCCTTTAGGTAATTGCGGGGATGGGTTTTAGAAAAATTATGCCTTTTCTGACGTCATAATTAGTAGGAGATAAGAAATCCACGCCTACATTCTTGGGAGATAAAAGTTAGAGAAGGGAGAAAAAAAAAGGGAAAAGACTGAAAGGAAGAAAAGAGTATAGAGGAGGAGGTACATAGAGTGTAGAGGAGGAGGTACATAGACACTGGTGGGAGAGGTCGGAAACTATTTGACGGGCTGACCAGGGGAACTGAACCAAAGAGAACCTGACCATGTATTGTTCCTACATTGACACAAAGCCGACATCTCACAGACAAAAGATTTTGAGATTTCTGGTAGAGTATACATTTCTATTTATCTGCAGGCAATTGACTAGCCATATATATCTGACTAGACCATTTGGTCCTTGTTAGTATCAAGATTGCATTGAGATAATTCTAGCTGCAGTAAGAATCGTCTCTTTTTCAATCTTGGGAGAAATATACATATACGTATAATCTCCTTGAAGCTGATTTCAGTTTCTTGTTAATGGTTTGGTTATGATGTATACTTAAAAATAAAATAACTTAGTGGAAGTTTGTCTTTACCTTAAATGTATTCTTGGCTGATAGCCAGTCCTGTACATAGTATTACAAGTTAGTTCATGCACAGTAGAAATTGGAGCTTGCGAATATCTGTTGCCTTGGAGAAGTCACGTGTCAAATCTGCACATTTTGTTTTCACATTCTACTGAGCTAATGATAAGCTACTAATTACATTCCAGGAGTTACTTAGTTTTGTTTCATTGATATTTGAAATAATATCCTGTGGTTTTATTTTTGTCATTATCTGTGTTGATCAATACTATTGAAATTTCGATTCATATTTTCTTGTTTATCACCAGTTATTAGGGATGCTCCGATACCACTTTTTTAAGACCGAGTGCGAGTACCGATACTTTTTTTTTTTTTCAAGTACTCGCCGATACCAATTACCGATACTTTTTCTTAACGGGACAGGTCACATTTTTTCTAAAGCAATACAAAATCATGAGTTTAGGTCTTCATAATATTATGAAGAACATGAAATGAACATGAAATGAATATTTATCATGCAATTGCTAACTAAGGCTTGCATCCTTATAGTGGGGAAATAGATGAACACATGTCCAGACTCCAGACTAGAACACTGTATAGTGTGGCACAGCTATATCCAATTCTGCATACCTGGCTTTATATTAGAAGAACTTTATAATATAAAGCCAGGTATGCAGAATTGGATATAGCTGTGCCACACTATACAATCAAGCGGTTAGCGTCACTTTGAGGCTGAGTTTTCACCTTTCCATGTATGTTATTTTGCTTTTAACATATGTTTTCATGATGTGAATTGTGTACCTTGTCATGTATACTGCATTACTTTGTTAGGTTCTGTCAACCAATGAAATGATCAGTAAAGTTGAGGTTGCTATAGCAAGGCCTGCTTACCAGTTGGCACACACAGCTAAACGTTCCACATGTTGCTTATTCATACATCTTATTATATATGTATTATATGTATATACAGAATGATGTTTCCACTACATAATTGTGTGCTATACAAATGCAAGACGTATTCGTTGATTTTCTTATTATTTTCTATTATACACTGCGAATTAACATAATTGAGGCTTGACAATGTGATTCAGCAGGTTTACCTATACACATGTGCACATGCTCGACCTGCACTGGTTTTCTGGAATGTGTTTGACTTTTACATCTCCCCTCTGCTTAGGGCCCCCATGGGACACTACAGCTGTCCCACAGCAGCTCTAATACCAAGACCCAATCATGTAGCTGCTGATTGCTCAGCCCTCAGTCTCTGCTCCCAGTGACTGCTTCTCGCAGGGATTCCCCCTTTCCCTCTCAGTCCCTCCAGCACTCATTTAAGGGACAGACAGAGAAGGGGGCGGGCACGGTCAGCTCTGGCTCTAGATAGGCAGAGCCAGCTGTCACTCCAGCAGCTAGGTGGATCCCAACAATATTGTGCGGATCCTTCCTGGCTACAGCACGACAATGCACTGTCAGCTGATAGGGGCCATTAACACGCTATCTGCTGGTTTTTAGTAACAGAAGTACATTAGTATATACCCTCCTCAGACTCCAAAGAGAAGTAAAGCCAAAATAAAAAGTTTGGCTTCACTTCTTCTTTATTTACCTTGTGCATTGTTGTGTTTAGTAGCAGGCTGAATGGTAGGGAAAAGGTGACCCTTAGGACTTTTTTGTGTGAGAAACGTTTATTCTTTATTTAGAAGGATCTTCAATCAAATGTCAAAAAAAAATCATTGTGTACTCAGTCACACAAATAATAAAGAAGCCACGGAAAGGCCAGTATATGACCTTGTTCAGAAGGCCAGTATATGAGCGAGTTCAGACCATGCAAACCAAAGTGATAAAGACTGGATCATGTAGGGCTTACCTGGCTGTCTTATATGCTTGATTGTGTGTGTACAGATTATCCAACTTCATAAGACATCTCTGTGCCTTCTGTATCATAAATTCCTTCTTTATAAAGACATAGGGGTTGATTTACTATTCTTATAAACACACCACGAACAAGTATACACCTCTGTAGTGTGTTCCCTCCCAGCATGATCTATTGGTGGAATCTAAACACCTTTGTAGTGTGTACACACCCAGCAGGTGTATTGTGCAAAGCCAAGCATGAATTGCAAGGTGATGTTGTGTAAATTAGCTCTACATTGTGTTGCTTGCGTTGATGAATGCAGGAATGTAAATGCATGAGCTAACCATTTTTGTCTAAACTGTGAAGCAGCATTATATATGCATCATGTGCATGATTTTTCCATATATGGCATTAGTGGAAATATGCTTTTAGAGACTTTTTGGTTGATAAATACGTTTTGCTGTGTAAAAATCACACGCACCTAGTGCGTGTGTGTGTTTAGGTTAGTAAATCACCCCCCATGTCTCACTATTTGTCTTCTTCATGGGACATCTGCTATTCTGTGGCTGCCGAAGCCATTGTATACTCAGGGGCATATTTATAAAGCACTGACTCGGACATTCACCAAACAATCTGTTAGGTCCGCGGTGTGGGCCCGAGATGATGAGGAGGACCTCCCTTGCAACCCTGTCTGATGAGCACTGGGTTGGAGACAGTGTGTGTCAGGCAGGGGGTGCACGGGTGCCGGATCAGGATACCAGGTGTCAGCAACAGGTAGTGTGCAGGCAGGATAGGCAGCCGTGCAGGATCCTAGAAGGCAAATAGAGAGGTCAGACAAGCCGGGTTGGTAACAGGCGGGCAGCGAAGTACAAGGCGGAATCCAATGGAGAGTCAAGAGGCAAGCCGGGTCAGTAGGAGGCAGGCAACAAGGTACAGAAGGGTAATCCAGGAGAATAGTCAGGGAGGAAGCCAGGTCACAGGTATCAAACAGGAGCAAGATCAACAGACGACTGGTGCTGGCTGAAAATCACACAGCAATGATCTAAAGCCCTGTGGGGCTTTAAATAGGCTGAAGGCGTGTACTGCGCGTGCGCTGCCGTGATGACGTCACCCGCGCACGCCAGTGTAATGACGTCACGCCGTGCGGGGCGGATCCCGCCGGGTCACAGGGCGTCTGCGCCTGCGCGGCCCAGTGATACTGCCGGGATGTCCCCTCCGTGTGCGTTCGCTCACACTGGCTCGTCCTGGGACATTGTACGTCCCTCGGACTGGCACCCGACCTGGAGCCACTCGGACCGGGACCCGACACAATCACTCCAAGTGAATCTTCCTGGTGAATATCTGTAAAAAATAAGTCAAGGCAACTGGACTTGCTGTATTTTTCTTGAATGCGTTTCACTGATCATCCAACCAGCTTTCTCAATTCAGTGAAACGTCTTCAAGAAAAATACAGCAAATCCAGTTCCCTTGACTTATTTTTTACAGATATAACATGACCTGGATGAATGAGAACCTTCACAGACATATTCCTGGTGAATGTGTTTTAAATGACAGTGATTCACCACCAGTGAATGTTTGGTACAAATCACATTCAGTGTTTTATAAATGTGCCCATTAAAGCGCGTATAAACCCTAACTCTATTTTTCAGCATGTTTGGCATCACGTCTCCCTGTATACAGTTTTCTTAATAAAATAATAATTTGTAAATCTGTTGTAAAGTTTATCAACTGTAGAATTTGCAACTATTCATTATCCTCGTCATATTTTAATTTTAGCTGAACTCCAGGCCGATATAAAAGACACAAATTCATGCAGCTCTGTAATCATTAATACATTGATACAAGTATTTTTTTAAATGCAACAGTGTAATTTAGTTGTGCTGCAGTGCAAGAAGCATACATAATGGAATCAAAGCTTACTTGAGAAAATCCCTTTTTATGTAGTGAGTGCTGCCTTCCATCTGCCCATCACTTTCCCCAACTTCCTGGATCCCCAGTGTGCTTTGCGTCTTTTTCCCTGTTGCTTGATGTGATGCAATCTCCATTTCTCAAGACTACATATCCCATCATGCATTGCTTCTAGGGAATTTGTGTCAGTGCATTGAGGAAGTACATCCTATGGGCATCTTCAATAAGTAAGTTTACAAACTTCTAGAAGTAAATGGTTATTAGGAGAGGGAGAGAACATACAGAAATTCAATATAGAAATACAGATTTTTTTCCCCTTACCAGACATTGCTGTGTTGTGTGGTGCTGTGTAAATCTACACAATGGATGTGTAACGAGACCCGTCGGCCCCATACCGATCCGGTCTCTCCTCCTGCAGGGACAGCCGCTCTGCATTCCACAGTGGAACGTGGAAGCCGATCGACTTCCGAATTGTGAAGCATGCGGGGTGCTTTCCACAGTTGCCGGCGGCTCCTCCCATTTCCTGGGGCAGCATGGCGTTCCACTATTGGAGTCAGAACACCTGCTGCCTCCTGATCCAAGCCCTCCAGCTAAACAGGGATTCCTGAGGCCGGACCACCTCACCCTCAGCCCTGAGTATCTACCACTGAGCTGCACACAGAACCACAAAACCGTAAGTACTGCTCCAGTTGGAGCCCCTTTTGATAGTCAATCTTTTCATGTGTAAGAAGGAAATAACTTTTCTAAGCCCTGTTTCAGCGATAAAAATTGAACTAACTGAGGAAGCATGATAGCAAGGAGTGTCTAGCTAGAGACTGTACTAACTAGCTCTAAACAGGAAGGGGAACAAGGGAACATACCATGGGTACAAATAAAGAAATTGCTGTGGCACCACACTCCCACTAGGTGTTAGTAGATAGCGCTGTTTTAATAATATAATGCAATACATTACAACAACAATAAAACACATAATATGTGGGGCAAGGCATAATGTATTGATACTTCTGCTGTGTTCTCTGCACAGTTTGCGGAGAACCAAATCCCAGAAACCGAGGTAAGTGTAATTAACACTTTACACTTACCTCCCGCTGCTCTTTCTAATCATATAGCCTGGAGTCAAGATTGTATATATAATATATAATTCCAAATTATTAAGCAACAAATTTCTTTAACTGGATAATATTATAACATCCTAAAAATCTTAGGTAATTTTTTATCTCAAAGTGTGCACATATTGTAAAAATAAAGTTTGGGATTTATCTTCGAAAGTCAGTTGAATCTCTCAGAAGGTTTTCACCCTGTTTGATGGATGTGGTTTTAGGAATTTATAATTTGTTCTTAGCCAGAGTTGACATAGCAACAGAAGGATGGGTAGACGAGAGAAAAATTGAATGTCTTCAAAAAGAAAGAGCTAATTTAGGATAACTGAATATGTAACCTTGTCACCTTATCCTAAAAAAAAATGAAAATAAACTATAATTAGTTAATACCTAGACGACAAACAATGTCATAGTAATGTGTTTGAGGAATAAAGCGATTACTAAAAAGACATTGCTTTCATTGAGCGCTGAGGGCATCTAGTGGATATTGAACACAATGCTCATTTTTTGTACCCTCATCTGGGCATGAAAAACTCTCTAGTAAAAGTGTGCCCATTCTTTAACAAAGGTGGGATTCAAAAATCCCAGTGGTAAGAATAAATTGTGTAGATTATAATGACAATACTGCGATGATTAACATTATGGAATATAAAAAAAAGGCTGTTCAAACAGTTACAACACAAATCAAGACAAGATGGTTATTCGGGCTCTCCCGCCACGAGAGCTTATAATCTAACAGGAAGGGGCAAGTGACACAAGAGGTGCAAGAGGTGGCAGCTGCATTGGGGATTCATTTTTTGAGAAAGTGATAGTTCAGTGGTTAGGTTGAGGTGGGATAGGCTTCTTTGAAGAGATGAGTCTTCAGGGATCGCCTAAAGGCAGACAGAGTAGGTGATAGATGGACAGGTTGGGGTATGGAGTTCCAAAGGAAGAGACTCTAAAGAAGTCTTTGATGAGTTGGGAGGAGCCTGGGAGGAGTTGACAAGGGAGGTAGAGAGCAGGAGGTCAGTGTACAAAATAGGGTGGTCTGCATTATGTCACATACAGCACATGCTATCTGCATCCCGCCATTCACCCCAATACACCCCAAGCACACACCACCATGTACTTCTATCTATTTAGTTCTTCCATCTACCAGATTCTATACCCATCTCTGGACTTTGTCCATAGGCACATTATAAAACTTACAAAATGCAAGTGATGGTAGGTGTGGCAGCAAAAAAAAATATGATTACCCTTACGATTCCATACCTCTGAGATTAGAATGAGGGACACCTTCCAGTACAATGTATTTAGGCAATGGATATACCCCTGCCACATCCCCAGTTATATACAGGAAATGGACACACCCCCTGCAGTGTCCCCAGTTATCCGGACCATTAAAAACTTATATGCCAAAAATAATTGGTAAAACCCAGAATTGTTGTTTTCCACTTTTACTTTTCCTTTATACTGGCTTTTCTAAATAGTAAACTAGACAATAAGGAGATAAGATGAACGTTTTTGTGCAGAAGAACACTTTTGGTAACTAAATAGAACCTTTTCATAGATATCTTTACATCAAACCAAAAAGAGAGACAACTGAGGAAGAAAGAGTGACAGAGAGATTTTGTTCCAGATGAGGGACCATTAGGCAGTATAAAGATATGGTAAGTTAATAATGGTAAAAAGATTAGCTACAGGGAGACCATGGGCGATACTGTTGACTAGTCCTTTGTCCTCTGCCTGCCTTTTTTCTTGGGCCCAACTTCCAGAGTTTGGTTCCTCTTTAAGACTCATGTATGCTGCTACTTCTAGTAGACCTCAAGTTGCTTCTGTAGTCACATTTACTTGTACAAGGTAGAAGGCTGTGTAAATGAACTCTCAGATATGTTCTGGCCAACCTGCCCACACAAGGGATCTGATTCTTTGAAGAAGTCATTGAAAGACAAAACCTCATCCAAAATTTAGCAACTAGGAGACTGTGGAGATCTTAAATGTGTCACCAATTGTAAGTGCAATAAACAGCTATTTGTTAAAACTGGGTTGTGGTCTGCACCATTCTATGTCTTCTAATTACAGGATCCTTTTAGCCGGAGCTTTTGGGTCTAACAACATTCCACGTGTGGCAGAGACTTGGAGTCTATTATAAAAACTGATACTTTGTTACCCAAGAGCCATAGGTGATTTGCAGTCATTAAATTCTATAAGGGGGGTACACCTCTGTGGGAGAGTTATATTAACACAGGACTTGATTACAACTTAGATTAGAGTCATAGCAGATGAACTTCACCGACTGCTGGAATCATTGTGGGTGTGGGTGTACCTTCTTCACTGCTACTTTAGGGATCCTCTTCCTTAGTACTACCTGTTTATGGGCTGGCCAGCCAACGGATATCTGAGAAATACTCTTTCAGAAGATTCAAAATCCCTATATGTAATATTCTGGTCTTCTGCATATATTTTTCTGCCTTTTCCCATAAAAACCCTCAGATATTCAAGTGTCGACCAGATGTTTACTGGTCTCCATCCTGACGCCTGCCATGGAGATCCCAGGCACTCAGGTCTT
Source organism: Nanorana parkeri (assembly GCF_000935625.1). Classification (NCBI taxonomy): domain Eukaryota; kingdom Metazoa; phylum Chordata; class Amphibia; order Anura; family Dicroglossidae; genus Nanorana; species Nanorana parkeri. The sequence goes on from NW_017306633.1 coordinate 857,334, forward strand.
CCAATCCAGAATTTCTATTCAGAAAACTGCTGCAAGCTTAGACACATAAATGAAGTGTCCTACACTTTAGTAATATCAGTAAACATGTAAACTGCGGAAAAATATGGTTTGGTTCGGATTTTGCGATATTTCGGGATTCGGGTCCGAAATTCAATTCGGTTCGGGTTTAGGATTTGGAGAAAATCCAAATTTTCGTTAGTTTTGGATAGGTTTACCAACGAATATTCGTTGCGACTGCCACAGAAAACCATATACAGTTATTAATACTAAAGCTTTTTTTTTTCGGATTATATTATGGTTTAATCTAATTACAGTATTTTATTTTATTTTGTTCTATAATTCTGTATCTATGTTAAAACCTAAATAAAAAAATAAATTGATATATAAATACTAAAGCTGACGCTCCTAGACCCGCATAGCATTTGGGAGTTCGAATTTCCGAATAGCAAGCGGGAGCTCCAGAAAGCAATACGGGTCTGGGAGCCATATATATGCATAATATTAAACCTGAGGCTTCCAGACCCAAATAGCATTCAGGAACTCCTAAATGCTACTCGGAAATTCGGACTCCCTTCGGGTCTTGGAGCATCAGCTTTAGTATGATGTCTATATAATTAGCATTCTATTCTAAAACACATCTGATTGGCCTGAAAAGTCATTTCATTTTTAAAAATTTAAATTTGGACGGGATCTGAAATGTCGGAAACGGAAATTCGGATTCAGACACATTCGGATGCATTGGGATTCAGATGTGTCTGAATTTTGGAAAATTTTGATTCGGAACGAAGCGGATCGTGCATGTCTAAATATTAGCATAATTGTCGTTTTCCTCTACAATGGCCAAAGTCTGCCATAATGAAGTTAGGCTCCCCAGTCCAAATAGTTTTTTGGGGGGGTTCATTTATGATCAGATCTGCCCCATTCCTGCAAAGCTGTGCCCCTTCCACACTGTGTTGGGGATAAATCAGCAGCTTCATTCGCTCATGTGAAATATATGAATGTATGATGAATTGTTCTACTTGTAGAAATGATATTTTGCTTATGATGTATTTAAGAGCTCATAATTACACAAATCCGAGGGAACAAATACTGCATACAAACATTCACCTGGAACCTGAACAGTTTGCAGTCTTTGGCAAATCATGTGTAATCAGTAAAGACAATTATCTCAGTCAGCATCCATGAAAGTATATTTATGTAAAGAAAATGAGCTTTCGGACTGAATTTCCAGATTGGTTTATATCCGGAAATAAATGATTGTCCTGTGGTGTGGAGATCGGTGGGGGGTGGAAGAGGTTGGCTCATCTTGGTAAGTTGACTGTGCACATAGCAGCACCGGTATTCATCACTGTGATAATCCTCGGCTGCTTTTCAGGATATATTGTAATCAGCACCTGATTCACTCTAACCATTTCTATACAATTACATGATTTTATCACAGACCCTCTCAGACTATTTGTGTGTATCATGCAATGAAGATCCAGCTCTTATAGAAGTAAATGTGTTTATCTGCATATTACAATTCTAAAGAGTAGTTAAAGTGCTATTGCAGCTTTCCTGTTTTCTTCCAACATCAGATTTCGGTTGGGTGTGAAGGCAGGATCCAAAACAAAATGGAAATTTATTTCTTACATAGGATAAAAATAAGGGTAAAGGTATGAAGAACACAGGAACAAAGGAATAGGAGTTTACTATGGTCAAACGTCTGAATGGGGCCATTGGTGCATTATGAGGCGAGACTCCCTACCTGCTGATGCTCACAGTGATTGTAGATAAAAATTGTAAGCATTGTATATACCTTTAGGCCCCTTTCACATGTGTGGTCCAATCAGATCAGGCTGCCAGTTTTTTTGAGGTAGATCTGATCGGAAACCCAATGTAACTCTATTGGCAGCCATAGGATGGGATTACCTCTAAGTCCACATAAGTCAGGAACAAAAATCGAATAGAGCTCCGTTATGGCAGACCTGAATGGGACAGATCGGAAGTAATCAGAGGAAAATGGACACATGTCTGCTTACATTCAACAACACATAAACCTAACATGAGTCTGGTTCGTTCAGTTTTTACCACCATTGCAAGATGGAGGAAAACAAATGAATGGACAAAGATGTCACAAAAGGGACATCCATTTCGTACTGCTCCAATCAGCAGGGGATCTGTTCATGGAACCCCTGCTGATCAGAATGGATGGCGCCTGTGTGAAAGGGGCCTAAGTCAGTAGGGGTAAGTGTTAGTGACAGAAAACAGGGGCACTTACCCCATAATTCACCAAAGACTCCATTTAGAATTGCTATAATGATCCAATCATTTCTATGCTTCAATCAGCAGGGGATCTGTGCATAGAACCCCTGCTGATCAGAATGGTTGGGGCCTGTGTGAAGGGGGCCTAAGTCAGTAGGGGTTAGTGTTAGCGACAGGAAGCAGGGGCACTTACTCCATAATTCACCAAGGACCCCATTAAGAATTTCTATAATAATCTCATTCCTCTCATGGCTAAAGGGTTCCAAGGACCCCTGTGGGGTCTAATATCTCACTTCAGTAAAATTAGGGGTAAAAAACTTATTTTTTTAATGTGTGTGAAAGGTGAGGCGCACAGATCCGTTTTGTTTTAGGAAAGGCTTTACTGTTCTCTGTGATGGTTTAATGAAGGGCTTTGTTGTTCCTTTAGGCCCATCTCATCATAACCTGCCTAGTTATACTTTCTTGTTTGTTTGTTTGTTACTCTATAGAAGCCATTGTTTTCATGCACTGTACTGATGATGGCTAACAAACCTGAAAGAGCTGTATGCAATTTGGAATAAATGGCTCTGTAATATTAGGCTGTAACTGTGCTGCAAGGCAGTAGACCTGGATGCACGGCTGGCCACGAGCGTAACGGAATGATTTGCAGATTTTATGGGTTTATTGAACTGGACCAAGTTAAACAGTATCCATCACTGTACCTACCAGAGAAACACGGTTAATTAAATTTAAGTAGTCTCAATGAGTGTCTGTCATCTTGTCCCGTGTCTTACAGCTTTCAGCTCCGAGCTTTCAATGGAAGTTTGATTACCTTATAATTACGGTAATTTTTGTTGTATTAATCCAGTTACACCAGCACTATAATTATTGTGGATATGGAATGACATCTCCCAGTGAGGGGCATTTTATCAGCTACTTTTCCACCATCTGTATTATTTTTATGCTTCACAATGAAACACAGTGGGGAGTGGAGACAGCTTCTAAAAATAATTCATAATACGCACCATTATTAATGTATGCTTTGAACCATAAACGATGAAGATTAATGCACATTTTCAAGTTGCGCATAATATAACGTTTATATTAAGCAATAACGCTGGAAACTTCTGAAATGCAATGTGTAGAGAATAGACGATCATCCCGGGAGATTGTTTAGGGTTACCCCTTTACTTACTAAAGTGAGGGTCATATCCTGTTGAATATTGGTGCCTATTTGAGTACAGAAATAAACATGCTAATCAGAACAGCTAGTAAGTGTACATTTTAATGATAGTAAACCTGTCATGGGAAATGTGGGAGCTGCTATTGCTGACCTCCATTTTGCTCCATCTGAAAATGTTAGTTGCGTGCCCTTTATGTGGACCTAATGACTTCAATACTTTCTGATACACTAATGTAGAAAACACATGATTGTCCCTGGATGCAGTTTGTCTGAGTCCAGAGACAAGAATCTATCCTGATCTGCAGGTAACCATTCCTTGTGCGGTTACATGCTGACAGCCATAGACAGATGTGGGCGCTGTTAGCCCGTCATTCAGTTGAATGTGTACAGCGGCCACATCTTTACAGGCCCATCTTTACAATCCACAGGTTCTTGCTGCAGGAATGTCCATCTACACATAACAGCCCTGCGTGCATGTACCTTAAATCCAGGGCCGGATTTCCCACAAGGCCAACCAAGGCCCGGCCTTGGGGCAGCAGGGAGTAGAGGGGCAGCAGGGGTGTGGAATTCCTATCTCCTGATGCCTGGGACATGCAGTTCCGGGCGCCGGGTGGGTAGGTTTTTTCTACATTTAGCCCTGCTTTGGGCAAGCAGAGCTAAATGTACAGCGGGGTAGCCGCTGTTTGTTTTGTACAAGTGATCCTGGCGATGTCGCCAAGATCACTTGTATGCAGCCTGCAGGTCTGGCATTTTGCATGTGGGGGGTTGGCGGGTAGGGGGCGCATCGAGGAACCTGGCCTTGGGGCACCAGAGAGAGTAAATCTGGCCCTGCTTAAATCTAATCCTTGTCCATCTGAATACAAAGCACTTTAGGTTCTCCTGTCACCATACTTTGCTATTGATCAGGTCCTGCAGTGGATATTTGAGTGAATGCAACTTTCACCAAATGTTCACTAGTGTTGAATCAATCATTGTAATAAAAACACATGCAGCTGTAGAATTCACATGCAGTGAATATCACATTCACTGCTTAACCCCTTCACAGCCCATGACGGGATAATTCTGTCATGGATCCTTAAGGGGTTTACCCAATCCGGGCTTAGTCATAGAGATGGGGGTGGATCTGGGGTAGGCTACACATATACCAACAGGTTCAGGTGCACTGTATTAAACTATTACAGGGTAGAACTTCATTAACCCTATAATCAAACAAAATGAGCATCCAACCTATACAACAGCAAAGTGATGTAATTGACATACAAACCACATATCCTAATAATCACCTAATATCGCAAGGTACATGCTACTATATGACAGCCATACCCTACATTTTAAAACCAACTAGTCTTTATTGAAATAATTTTGAAGTCAACTATGTTATTAAAATCCAATAAAATACATTCAGAAGACAGAATTAATCTGTTCCTAACATATTATAGAGACAACAATTACAAAATATTAAACTTTTTAAAATTTCTGGAAATACAGAATTCATAAAAAGAAAAGAAAATAGAAAAAAAGAGAAAAAGAGCTCTGTATGGTATAATCCATATAATTATGGTCTTCTTCCCTTCCTCCCTTCCTAACTTACTTTTTCCTTCTCTCCCTTCCTTTCCTCTTTCTTTTCAAATCTAACATATTATCCATTTATTTCCTCTTTTCCATCCTTCCTTGCTTACTTTGATTCCAACACCTTCTTTCCTCCCTTCCTTTTTTTTCTCTTTCAGCCTTTACTCTTTGCCTCTCATTCTTCCCTCCCTCTGCAATTAATTTTTTTCCTTTTTCTCCAATTTTCTTCACCTCTTATTACTCTTCCCCCACCCACTCCCTTACTTCCTTCTCCACATTAATTTTCTACCGTTGTTTCTATTCCCATTTCTCTCTCTCTCTACGTTTTCCCATCATATCCTTCTTTACAGCTCTCACCTTTCAACTCCTTTCTTCCCTTCATCTTCATTCCTTCTTCTTCCTGCTATCTTTCCTTCCTACCTTTCTTTCTAAAACGTTTTGTGGCAGTCCGTGAATGCCACTAAATTAATTGACAAACCCTACTTAAAAAAATAACATTGATAGGAGATGGTCCTGTCTTGTACTCTTTTTTTATCTTTAGTTATCTATTTGATAATACCTCCGTCTAATAGAATCTGCTAATAGAATCAGAATTTTCCTTATATGTAGCCTCTGCTGCGCTCACAAATCCAACTGTCCCCAAAACGTTCCTCAGATGCCCCTGGCACATATGAAACACCTTACCTGCATCCAGGGTTGTGCCTTCAGCTGCCTCCCCCTTTCCCCCGTATCTGCGCCGCCTGAGCCACGGTGGGGGATTGTGGACGATGGAGTGCTTGTGTTGCACTCTTGGGGGTGGGTGCCGCTCTGCCTGCCACCCCCCCTCACCCCAGTTTATCCTCATAGTTCGAGCCAACATGTGGCAATGAAACTGTCACACGTCCACTCAATAGATCGGGAAGTGGGTGAACACATACCGTCGCTCGCTCACTTCTTGATCGTCTCCCTGATCGACAGTAATGCCGGGATCTGTCCCAGCTGCGGCAGTCTCAGTATACAGCGAGCTGTAGCTCGCGATATACTGAGCTTTGGGTCGCAGGAGGACGCTAGTATATGTCCTCACGTGACCCTTAAGAGAACTATGAGGAAAAACACTTACCCCATAGTTCTCTTTTAAGGAAACATATTAATCCCAGCTATTGTAAAAATAACTGTTGCTAATTTAATGTTGTACCTGGCCTTACGTGTCATGTACAAGTGACCACTAGATGTGATGGTTAACTCAGATACAGTAATAAATGTGTTTATATCTTTATGGCCAAAAAAAAAAAAAGTCAGACACTCTAATATTTTGTTGCAGCGCCTTTCGCTTTGATTACGGCACATATTCACCATGGCATAATTTTGATTATATTCAGGTAGGCAGCTGACCTCATTTGGGGGCATAACGTTGCTGAACTTAAACCTGATCAACTTAAGCAACCCAAAATCATAACACTATGATTATATATAATAATAATGATAACAATATTAATAATAATAATCATAACTTCTCTGTTTATTCCTATGCTCCATGAATTTTGGGATTCCTAATTTTCTTCTCATTGCTACTGTACGAGATCAAACATATTCTCAATACCACTAAGGGCACCCCAGTTCACCACAGCATCATCAATGTAGTTCTTATTTTCGTATAATCTTTACAAGTTTCCAAAATCGTTACTCTGAACTCCATTGAACTGACTGGGTGCATTGGAAGACACCTAATTCTAATTTAATGCCATCCTGTAGCGAGTTCCATGATAATACAGCATGGTCTGAGGGAAGTGTTGTAAGTATCTCAAATAACCTACTTCTATAACTTCTATTATTGAGTTTCAAATCAACAGGTAGTTAATTTTTGAGAATAACTGATGTGTTGATGAACAAAAAGTGTATGATCTCTAGAAACCCCCATACATCAATCAAAGTTAAACTCTCACAAAGTAATTTAAAAACTGGATCTCCTTTTTTATGTTTTATTGATCTGGCCAGAGTTGAATTCAAATAAGTGTTAATAGTTGTTTCAAAAATAATATTATTTGGTGGAAATGTACTTCCTAAAAAATTTTTTAAAAAACGTGCTTGCTTCTTACTGGCCAATATATATTTTCTAGACAATATTGTTTTTTATGGTAAATACAAGAGATCAATAAATTCATCCAGTACATGGAATTGTACATTTTTTTCAATTTAAATTCTCATTCCCCTTTAAACCTTCTATTAGAAAAACAACTTTTAAAAACTATTATAATGTAGCTATGTAGAAAGACTGTAGCCACCCTCAAGGAAGAAACAGAGGCACAGGGGATTTAAATTGGATCGGATGCTAATATTAAGTGACACTTAAAATAACTATATGTGGTATATTATATATACTGTATATATATATATATATATATATATATATATATATATATATATATATATAAAACC
>NW_017306633.1:865776-884008 GCF_000935625.1 Nanorana parkeri
TATAGTATATTCTCCTTATATTGTAAAGCGCTGCGCAAACTGTTGGCGCTATATAAATCCTGTATAATAATAATATGAGTGCCCAAGATATATAGACATAGCATTTCCTACCAGGGGCGTCCCGAGGCTGGGTGACACCCAGAGCGGTAACCGAGTGTCACCCCGCCGAGACGTCATCACGCACGCGCGGCAGTCTTCTGATACCTGCCGGCGGCCATCTTGGTGATGGACGCCAGCAGAGAAAGGAGTGGACAGTCACCCGGCGGAGATAAGGTATGCCGCCGGGTCCCCTCCTCTCTCCTGATACTGTCGGGCGTTCGGTCCCCCCTACAGTCTTTCTGCAGTCACTTACTGGATGTACCCTAGCAATGGCTGCATGGCTTTTCCTAGGGTGGCTTTGCTGATGGTGACAATAATGGGCCACGTGTGTGTAAAGCATTTTGAAATGGTCGCTTGTGGTCTCCATCATGGCAACACATTGGCACAATTGAGAGAACGACAGAGCATTGTTACCCTATCACAAGAGGTGCCTGAAAAAAGACCTTCATGGCAGAATCAGTATAACGTACTATTTTAGTTAACCACTTAAAGACCAAGGTGTTTACACCCCCTTCCTGCCCAGGCCATTTTTCAGTATTCAGTGCTGCAGTACTTTGACTCACATTTATTCCGTCATGCAACGCTGTACTGAAATGAATTTTATACCATTTTTTGGGGACAGATAGAGATTTCTTTTGGTGGTATTTAATATCACCACCGGGGATTTTAATTTTTTACTATAAAAAGTTTGAAAAAAACCCTGTTTCCCTATGAAATGTTATGAAACATTTATTATCACCCCAATTTTCGGGTAGTATATATAATAGAATATTATAGACGTGGTCACGTTGGGTAAATAGACACCAAACAGGTATTAAAATGCTAGGAATAACATTGCACATGAATGTTACATCTTACAGGTATTTATGTGACCCCTATCTACTTCAACCATTAAATTATATTATTTTAGACAGTAGTGTATTCGCCACAGTAGCAGTAAATGCAGCTTTTCCCAAAGCATTAAGGGCCGGTGCACACCTAGGCGACACCTAACCACGCGGCAATCGTGCACAATTCCGCGTGGATTGCCATGCGGTCAGGAGTCGCTTAGGTGCGCACCAATCGCACTGTGGGTGCCATTACTTTCTAATGGCACCCCAGTCGCGCCGAGCGGATCACGCAGTTTCCCGCTGCGATTCCGCCCGTGCTTGCGAACACACCGCACGTCGTGTATCGCAAAAAAGGTACATGTACCTTCCTACTGCGTTTGCCACGCGATTGTCACCCCCATTGAAATCAATGGGGCTGCGCGGCAACTGCGGCCTGCATTGTGCAGGATCGCGAGATCCCGGATCGCATAGGCCTGCACCGGGCCTAAGTGTAGACATGGCCAAGACTACAACCTCCATAGCACTCCCACGTAAGTAGCAGAGAATAAGAAACCTTCCACATTTATTTTCTTCTGTGCTTCGGGAAGCTTTCAGTTGCTTCCATTTAAAACGGACAGTAAAGCATCCTATGAAAATCAGCTCTATAGTGATAAATAATGACACGGGTAGACATGTTTCATATTTCTAAAAAGCATTCAGCAGCTTTATTCAGTTCGAGCTACAGAAAGCTAATAAAATAGCAAATATAAATAATACACAGCTTCTCTATTCATATATACATGAAAAAGGTGACTGTTATTTTTATTTTAAACAATGATACAGTGCATTAAGAGCAGCTGGTGGACCCAATTGACTTGCAGTAAAGCTCCAAATTTAAGAGCATAAGTCTCCTAGAGAGAAGAGGCATCCATTTTGAGTGCCAAGCCAGTATTCAGCTTCGTGACTCTCATGTCCAAGGGCAGAATGGTAAAAAAGCGTCCCTGGTATAAAAGCACACCAGTCCACATCAATGTGTGACCGATCTAAGTTAGGCCTGGTGGACCAATACTTTTTATATACAGGAATCAATGGCAACTCTTTAGCTAGGTGGTGCCCAAGAGTAAAATGTAAAGAGGATTCAAAGAACTGTGTTGAGGAGCCTGCAGGAACTAAAAAGTCCACAATGCCATCACAAGAAGACTATCTACCAAAACTGCAAAATCTGCGTCCTCCAGCTCTCCACATGGCTGCCTCCAAAGTGTTTACATAACGGGTGCTCTTGAAGACCACATGTACTGATCGTGTCACATCTCAGCAAAGGAGTAGGAACCCATGAAAACATTGTGTCAGCATGTGGAAGAGCACTGTATATGCAAACATTGTTATGCAGAAATATAAATCTACATAGTTGTATGTTTAGCAAAAGACGTCAATCTATGTGCTTTACAGTTGCATAGACATTTAGACTTGTGCTATTTACAGCATTTACATATACTGATCTCCTTGGGTTTGATGGTGATGTAACATACTATACAGTATTATTCTTTGGAAGGGGCAAATATTTTAAGAGCATACAAACGGTTACAAGGTGCTCCGCACCAGTAACGCTTTCCTAACAGGTTAAAAATATACTACATAAGCTTAATATAAATTAACAAAATAATATTAATGACAGCAATATTTAACCTACATCTACTCTACAATGAACATTTATGTAAAACATACAAACAGGTCCTTGGGATCTGTAGAGCCGCACACCCAGAGAGATGTCCTATTGCTGAATTTTATTGCCTATGCGTTAATCTGGGACAATCCTAAGGGCCTTATAGTCCCATCCCTACAATGTACAGACCTCAAGTTTGGTTCAAGTTTTCAAGTGTCACAGGATATATTAACCTCATGTATAAAAAAAGATGGAGGAAAGGAAAAGTGGAGACGTGGGTCTGTCGAAAATGACTGGTGGAGTCAGACTGCGTGTTGAGGACGTCACCTTCACTTTACTTTCCTCCAGGTTTTAAATGAGACCAATGGACCACCTATAAACTCACTCATAAACTTCCATTTTGTATTATTATAGGATACAGTATATAAAATCAGAACATGTGCCAGCCTAGTCATCTACAGGAGTAAATATATACAGTATATAAAAAATACTTGTCAATGTTAAGGAAATGTGTTGCCTGCGCTGTAGAAAAATTGGTTTACCATAAGGGGACTTTATTGGCCACAGATAGTAAAGATATTCTTTATGGGTTTAGTTTTAATGACTAAATATGGCCTCTTTAGTTTATCCATGGGATTCAATTAAAACTCGCAAATTGGAGTTGGTGATAATTGGATATAGAAAAGACTCTGTAAGCCATTACTAAATCCCACGTCCACTTAGCAAATACACTTCCTGTGAAGAGTCACGTTCTATAAATGCTCACAATGTCTGCAGAGCCAGTTACAAAATGGGCATTCGTAATAATCTGCATCTTCACTTTCTTAGGGTTCATCGATCCTTTCATTTATATTATTCACTTGCATCCTACCCTGGTCTGAACAGAGCTGTCAGACCCTCATAGAGGCTGTCGTATCTCCTGCCATATCATATAACAAACCTGACAGCTTGACACCTTTGTCAAGCTGTCAGAATTACCTAAAAGACAACTAAAAGCTTTGTATATTGACAACAGCTCAAAGAGTGTGCCGCCTTCTTCTCTGCCGGCCTTACAGCCTAGTACAAAGCTCACATTTAACTCTAACAAGGAGAGAATATAAGTGAAGAGCAACACACACACCTATCCCTGAATGGTATAGCTGGACAATGTAAGATAAGCTTGGAGATTCAAAGTCTTGCAAATGCCCATTTATGACTTAATTATAGCTAGCTTTGTTTCTAGCACATCTTGCTTTGTAACAACTGCAACAAGCTCACATGATGGAAAGACCATTCATGTGCCTGTATAGTGGCACTCGCTATGTGTGTTGCAGCACATTAGGACCATTTAAAAATTTTGCAAATAGTAACTGAATAAGACTGTACTGAAATGCCAAAATTGTTCACCTGGTATTTTTTTCCATTAAAAAATAAACATTAAATGTAATATAAATATAAAATGGCATTTTATAGATTAGATGCTTTTAGACACATTATGTGAATGTGTCTTTAGTTTTTATTGTGCTGTATTGTTATGTCTGTGTTTCAGACAATGGAGCTAGAGGGCAGTAAATTCTTCATACTCTGCAACCAGAACATTCCTCTGATCTAATATATTTCAAAAAACATGCAGCGTCCCCGTACAGAAAGCAGCTTCATACTTTCCAGGTCACCCGTTTCTATCTGTATACCGTGAGATTGCTTGGTGGAAATTAAATCTGTCTTTACAAGGACAAATTAATTAACATTACAGTTTAACTTGAATTTCAATTAACACCAAGCAATAATGTTTTGTTTCAGAACATCTCTCACCAATTTGCTATAAAGAGCCCAACCCTGTGAATTTTGTTTAATATATTATTTTCTTTACTCCACTAGGAACTGCCAAAACCCGCCGACACTCAAAGAGAACAATGTGCGGGGCTGACAATGGCAATATATTGTGTCTACAATCCCGATCTGGCATCTAGATGATGTGGATGTAAAAAAGCATCAAAGAATGTAGAGCAATACTTAGGCCAGCCACGCACAGATTCTGAGAGACCAATTACATGAACTGTACCACTACCAACCATTAGTCTGGCCAGCCTCAGTTTCTTCAGATACGCCTAACTGGATGTCCTCTTCTTACATAGATATTGGTAAAATTGCTTTTATTAATCAAGAACATTAATTTGTGTTCAAACTAAGACTGGCCAATATGTAAAAGAGGCAATCCAACTTGATTTACCAGTTTGACCCAGTGATAAGTGAATTTTTGTGGAATTGATGAGTCAGGATTGTGTTGAGTATGACCAGGTAGCAGATCTGTCACCCTATACAACAAAAGATCTGACATTGTCCTGTTCCCATCACAATCTCTTGGGCCAAGCGTTTAAAGCGTTAACTGAATATTTACCAACAACTAGCAGCAAAGCACGGAACTCAGTGTTCTCTAACACTGCATCGCCAATGCTATTTCCACCGATCTATCCTACAAAAACTGGAAAAATATATGCCCTATGTACAATATGTATTTCACTGGAACAAGCCTGGTCAACGACACATTTCATATCCTTGGTGGCATAGACCAGGAATTTCACTGAGGGTCCAGTCCAGTGGGGTCTATGGTATTTGGTGGTGTAACTATTTCCGGTGGTGTAAAGAGTCTGTAACAAGTCTCTGTACAGGTATGCAACAATCAAACTTTAGGTCTCTCTCCGGGTCTATCGTTGTCCTGCCTCCCGGATCCTACATGCCACAGCCGTGATGAGTGCTGCTCCCTTCCCGCTGCCGTCTTCAGACTGCATGAAGGTCACCTGGCATTTCGGGGATAGTTCTTCCACAGTTTGGTGCATGATGGTAGAAAAACTGCAAATACAAGTTTAAAAAAAGCATTACACCAATGAAGAGTGCAGCTTCAAGCATTTCATTAATGTATGCACAAGTAAGCCTCATGGAGATCTGTTCGGGTATATCAATACATAAGCAGGAATGGAACTTATTAGAATTGTATTGCATCATTTGTTATTTGAAATGAACTATAGAGTTTGTGAGATTCATTGCGAATAAGCTAGGATGCAACTATAAGCATAGTAGGCACGTTGTTCGCCACTGACAGTTAGACACAGCGAGCCGCGGCTCAAGAGACAGTGCAGCAGCGGCATCCCCCGCCGCTCTCTTACAGAGTTGAGCAGGCTCACCTTGGCCAGCTGAGTTCTGTCGTTTCTCTCCACTCATACCACTTACCCTAGACTGAGTCCACATTCCATTGAACTTCTTGGTCTCTTGACCCACGAACCCCCCTCCGCCCTGGCAGTGCAACACCACCCTCTGGCCGCAAATAGATCATCCACCAGTGAGTGATTTCTTCTTTCCGTGATATCCATTATTGTGAATTATCCACCACATTTATTGAACTTTGCGACCACCCTCATCCAATAGGGTAGTAGCGCTTCCTTTCCCAGTTTTCTTAGTGCAACTGCTATGGGGCCCAGAAGCACAGGGGGTACAGAGCTATCTGGCTATCAAGTGATTTATGCAGGCAGCAATAGCATTCGGGTAAAATAAATGTACTGTATATATAGTTTGGGGACAACTATACAATTGCTACAAAAGCATTTATGATTCTGTATTGGGAAAGCCCCTTGATTCTTTTATCTGGGGCCCCATTACACATAGTCTCAGCCCTGTGCACACGGATGGATAGTTCAATTGTTTAAAGGCCGATCAGTTTTTCTTTCCCTTAATACCTCCAGCTAACACAAATATCAGCACTTCATAAGCAATAGGCAACACATGTTGTGACTGTACCAGATGCCAGGGCTGCTTGGAGCACATCTGGATCTGATAACTTAGTAGTTTAGCCAAACATGTCTGCAGCTGAACCTCTTACTAACAGTCACCGTTGGCAGGATATGAAAAGAGTGAATACATCTACCACACCTACTAATATTCACTATATCACACACAACTATGCCTACCTGTTTGCTTACAATAGACCTAATATTTTCTTCTGTAGGGGCATAAAAAACAGGTTTGCCTGCAAATTGTCATCTAAAATGGCCATTTCTGGAGAAGGTTCTATCTCTTATGCCAAAATCTTCTATATGGTCTAATTTTTAAACGTTCTTGTAAGTAGAATGTTTCAGAGGACTTACTGCGGGTGAAGCTTGTAGAGAGTCCCATCCACTCCCACTGTGACCTTCAGGGTCTCCAGTCCACGGTTTTCTCTAATCTTGTCAACCACAGCTGCCACTCCAGCTCCACATAGCTGAGCGGCTCTTCGGGCCACGACTGTGCACACCTCCTTCACAATGATACTGTCATCACATGTACTGTCCAATCCAAGGTGCTGGAGAATGGAGCGCACCTGCAGCAACGCCAAGCGGTCACTGGCAAGAGAAGACAAAAACCCGTTAGAAGGTAAAAGACTTTTAATCACCTTAAAATGAACATACTCATTTTACATAAATCAATATAGCATAGAAGAGTTATGGTGATTAGAGACTTCAGTTTAGAGTCTATTGTTTGAATGCATACAGTTGAACTAAAGTTATCTAATCAACAGTTTTCCCATCTATCCAAACAACATTGGTTCACAAAGCCGGTATGGCCGATCTGATAACATCCTTCAGTGTATAGTGTCATTTACAACAACCCCCATTGTACCTACACAGCTCCAATGTTTAACTAAGGTAAGTGCATGGCCAACGCAGTTAAGATGTAATTTCTTGTACCTTTTTAAGTGAACCTGGCCTGTCTGAAAAACCTTTTTAAAGTAGCTGGATTGTTGAATAACAGACACATTCTAATGCCTGCAGGTACCTGTATTGGTCTTTAGATTGAAGCCTGTGTCCCACTTGGAAGCACAGACCTGGGTTGTACATGGAGTATCAACTTTTGCTTAAAGGAGAACTATGGGGTTAAGGCTTTTCCCCATAGTTCTCCTTAGGGTAACGGGAGGACACAAACTAGCGTCCTCCCGTCACCCTAGGCTAAGTATACCGCGAGCTGTAGCTCGCGGTATACTGAGACGCCGCAGCTGAAGCGGATCCCGACAATTGTGCCGGATCCTGATAATGGTGTAGGAAGCAAAAAAAATAAAAATAAAATAGTAATATGTCTTTTAAGTGCATTTACCTCTCAATCTGAGACAGAAATTTTGTTTCAAATATGCCTCTTGTCTTGAGCCTCTCGGAGATCTTTCCACGAAAGAGAAGTCCTCGTTTGGTAAAGTCTATCAAAATATTCCTGACAATCTCCCCAAGGTACATGCCACTGATCATCTTTTCATACCTGAAATCAGAAAGAAATTTTGTAATGTTGATCAGACCTTCATCACCATCCTGAAGAACAGTATGGTGAAGCATGAAGAAAATGTATGATTTGTGTGGCCTTTAACAACCAATGTTTAAAGCTGAGCTAAAGGCAAACAAAAATTGATTTGTTATATCTGTAAACATTCACTCTGTGTGCAATATGCCAAAATGAACTCTCATTAGTTTTTTCTTACCAAGTGGAATGAATTTCCAAATGTTTTCATGTAATATCACATTATGGGCACTAGATGGAGCTAAAGGAGCACAGGCTAAAGGTATATATTGCTCCTCACTGCCATCCAGTGGCCATAAAAGGGATATTACATTATATAAATTGGAAAATCCATTCCCTTGTAAAGAAACAATTCAAGAATGTTAGTTTCTGCTCATTTCCACAGGGAACCAATGTTCACAGAAATTCGTAGGGCTAGCGACCCTGCAAATAGTTTAGAAATAGACCCCTTTAAGTATTCACCATATAACAAATTCATCTTATTGCTTTTAGAAAGGAGCAATGTGCAGCTACCATGTAACAAAATTAGAATGACATATAGGCTAAAGGAGACGTACCTCTGCTTTCCGGGGTTAAGAGACAGCTCATCCACCGCCCTGTCAAAATCTGTGCGAAAATCTTCCAGACAATCGTTATCACCAAAAGCTCCCCACTCCATATTGATGCACATTCTACCTTCTTCTCCCTCCACCAGATCCACATTCCTCATCTCTTCCATGTAACAGGCATTACTGCCAGTACCTGACATAGACAAAGGAAACATAGATTTGAATTATGTGGTTAATTGATAAAACTGAATATACATCAAACTCCTGAGTTTTCACTTATTGAGAATTCCTTTTGTTGGGAGTGGGAGCCAGAAAGAGAACCTATCACCAACAATTGCCCCTTTTGGGATCGGGAAGTGAGCAAACACATGCCGTCGCTCACTTTCTAATCATCTCCTTGCATGGATTCCCCTCTCCAATCCTCCAGCGCTGACTGGCGGAACGGACGGGGGAGGGGTGGGCACAGCAGGCTCTGCCTCTAGATAGGTAGAGCCAGCTGGCACTCACACAGCTGGGTGGATCTCGACAGCATTGTCGGGATCCGTCCCGGCTGCGGCGGTCGCTATATACTGAGCTTTGGGTCACCGGAGGACACTAGTATATGTCCTCCAATGACCCTTAAGAGAACTATGGGATAAAAAGGTTACCCCATAGTTCTCTTTTAATCTTTTGTGTAGCTACCAGGGAGGCACGAAAGAGAATACTATAGAGTGCCACTTGAGTGTAAGCTTTGAGTCTGCTGGGGCTGCTGACATCACATCTAAGATGGCGGCACACAACAGCGGTCTCAGGTCTTTTGGATGTGTACACAAGAGAGCTTTTTACAATCAAATAACATGCTTTAAAAATGTTAAATGCAATCTAATCGTATGGGATTTGTTTTTAAATGAATGGTATGGCCACAGGATCTCTTAATCTATTCCCCACAGTGCCCATTATGTTCCCCTATTTTGTGAGGAGAAGCAGACTCAGGTCTATTAGTATCTAACTGGGAATGATTAAACCAATAAGACGTACAATACTGTGCCTGATACAACTGTGTGTGCTCCGGTATAATAATTGGTTCTGTCTATTACATCCATGGTTCCTTTTCCAGATACCTATTATAATCAATAAATGTAGATATCCAACTTACCAACAATCAGTCCCATTTCACAGTATGGGTCTTCATAGCCACATGTCATCATGGTGCCCACTGTGTCATTCACGACAGCTACCACATCCAAGTCAAACTCCTGTTGGGAGCAGAACAAGATCAATGTGACAACCATTCAGGGATTTGGAATGAGTGGAGGATACAATGCAAGTAGACATATAGAAATTATTATTTGGTTTTAGGCTGAAGAAGCAGAGGCATTTGTGATGAAAATCTGTAGCTTTCCTTTTCTGTTTTTAACATTAAAGTTTCCTACACTTTCCCCTTGAAAGATCAGAACAATCCCTTCCCTTTGTATACACCAAAAACATGCTGCCCGTGTTAAAGAGCCATTCGCTTGATGTCACGTTTGATGAACATTATTCAGATGGGCAGTTGCTTGTGTTTGCCAGGCAATCTGATATACAGAATCAGCTTCTTTTATTTATATTGTGATCTAATAGTACAATCCTCACTGCAATGCAAGGCTAGAATAGACACTAGCATCATTCTGTCTCAATGTTGAGATAAATTACCAGTCATACAGGGAGTGCATTGTTTTTAGTGAGTTGGATGAATCATAAGCTGGCCATACGTGTGGCAATCTTCAGTCATTTCTGAGCAAATAGCAGTTATACTGTAGAGAAGGACCTTTGCTCTCTGTGTAGAAGCAGTGGTCTCTCTGTACAGGTCTGACTTGCTCCCTGCTGATCAGAGCTATAGCTCTGCAATCAGCAAAGCTCTTGCCTCCCACAAGGCTCTGGGCAATAGAGTGCATATTGGACCTCTGAAGAGTGACCATTGCTTCCACACGGAGAGCAAGGGTTCTTCTCTGCAGGGGACAGGCTTTTTTACTCAAACTGTAAGACGTTTGCAGCTGATTTAAGCTGACAGTTCAGTTGGGCTTGATTATAATTGGTAGCGCAAAATGCTGCTGGGCAATGCCCAACCTATATTGGGTTGAAGCAATGTTTGTCTGCTTCATTGATCCTGTTGTTATTAGATGTAGATTCCTACTCAGAAGAAGAATGAGGGAGTGAGGTCTGTATGTGATGTGCCAATATGCACAGAAGCCTTGGCCAGTACAGACCTCACCACCTTGTACTTTATTCTGTAATAGGTGGCCACCTCTAATGAGAGAATATAGACTATGCAGACTGTGCCCCAGGCTGTATAGGTCTAAGCAGTGCTTTGGTGGACACAAAGTAGCCAAATAAATTAAACATTTTACACTGTTCAATGAATAACTAAATGTGCCAAGCTACAACAATGATCAGATATAAAGATATATCTGATCATTGTTGTAGCTCGGCACATTTAGTTATTCATTTTTCACGTATACACACTCAGAGTGGGTGTACATTCCAGTGCCTTGTAGCTGTTAGCTTGCTTATTGGCGCAGTTCATTTTCTATATTTATTATTATTTTACACTGTTCACTGCAGTTGTTACAGGCCAGAAAATTACTTGAGCTACCATTTAATTAATGTATGCCCTATCAGTGATGCCATGTAAATGGCAAAAGGCATCAACCCATAGCCAAGAGCTGGGGTTCAGTTTACTGTGGTGAGCCAAATGACAGATGATTTCCAATTGGTCACTATAGCTGATGCACACTGCATATTATATAAGCTTGTCTGGATGTATGAAAGCGTTTGTACTCACTTCTCTTCTGTGGATTGCTTCTTTCAAGAGATTCACAACATCTTCCCCTTCGCAGCCAGACGCATTGAAACCCTTTGTCCACTTCAGAAGAATGCCCTGTGGAGAAAGCGGGAGGATGTAGGAACGATAGTGGCATATTTTCCAGATAAGTATTGTATGTTCAATAATAAATGTTCTCTGCGGTTTATCTTGTTTAAAGCCCGTTGATCAGCTGTGCTCTGTGAATGTGCCCTGTTGGGGCTCTTATCTTTCTGTAAATCTACAGACAAGAACTGACTGTTCTCCGAGGCTGCAGTAGCGCTTGAAGTTGTTCTGACTCTTTCAAGCTTAAAAACTCACTGAAAACGACTGATGTTTACGGCAAGAGACTTGTTGTGTCAATAAAAAAAAAAAGCTAAGCACCATTAAGCAGTTCTCCAGCAGCCCAAAACAGCTTTTCATACACAGAGAACAGCTGATTGGAAGAGGTGACCCTAACGGTCAGCACTGGTTTGTAGCTGGAGAGGTCTCCATTTTATAGCAGAAATTGGAAAATGCCTCTAAAAGGAACAAATGTAACCCATACTGTATAAGATGCCATGGTGTTTTCATGTGCGGGCTGTACAGGTTGGAGAGTGGATAGTAGAGGGCAACCAAGAGGTCAATTGCCTCCTATCTCCAAAACCTAGAAGGTTCACCGGATAGAGTACATATTCTATTCTGCGTTTCAAAAGCAATCAAAAGCCAGCATAACAATATGCATAACCCTCCCTGTAAAAAGCATTTCTCTGGAGTTGGGAGGAGATGGGGGCAAGAGATTTTTCAGGAGGTTGCTACATAGTCTAGCAAAGTCCTGTTAAAATGTAGCGAATCCCTCAAATGATAACCTAATGCAACATGAATCTTTTTCTAACATGTTAGACTCTTGTAACATGCATCTCTCTCTACTATGTCAGCCTCTGCTAACATGGCACTAACATGTAACATGGCCGTCTGTCATAAACGCAGTAGTGGTAAAAGAAGGTATGAAAGGGGTTGCAGGTATAAACTCTACAAGGTAGATAGAGTTGTAATTCTGCTCAGCCTCTTTTACAATCTAGACACCCTGCCGTGCCACACAGCATAGTTAGGGCTGGTGACCTTACTTTTCACCTCTGCAGTTAGGCAGCATAACTTGGTCATTAGCCCATTCCAGCCCATGACTGGATCATCAAAAAAGGAGAAGCACACTGGTTAGGTCAACCTTCTGCTCTCTCCCCATTTGTAAGCATGTTCGGTAAAATTAGGCTGACAGCACCACATAAAGTAATAGAGCCTGAATGGCTCAGAGTGCTGATACTGCTGATGTCCCAGAAGACAGAGTGAACCAATAACGGTACATGTATAGGTGATAGATAGTAATGCTGAGTTGTGGATAGTTACCGCATCTAGGCTGTTCTGGTGGCAAGGAAAAGAGAAGGTGAACCCGAGTGGCAGTGACACTCCTTTCATGCCCATGTACTCCAGGAAGTCGGCAATGCAGTGTACAATGTGATCGAAGAGCTGCAAAGAATTTCAGGGTCGTCAGTATGATATCATAAAATGATCAATATACACTTCTAAAACAATGCTGCTACTGTCTGAAAGCATTGTTTTCCTTACAGTGTAGCTATACCCAGACCATTAGTCTTTAGACAGATAAGTGCATTTAAGCTGAATTCCATGCAAACAGCTAATAACATGTAATGTGTGTATGAGAGCTGTTTTACCTGCCAAAGATTTGTATTTTTGTCTATCCATTTCCTGAGATTTACACAGCTCTGTCACACAGCACACCCCTGTCTGGCAGTGCAGGAGACCTGATTTTTCTTTGCTATAGTCAGGACTGTGCCTATAATGAGCCTGCCTCATGCGGCAACTCATTGAGCTCCTCTAAGCAACCTGTGACACTGTGGCCGGCATCCCGCCCAACTCACTCACATCACTTGTTTCCAAGAGCTGGGTGGGATGCCGGACAGAGCCAGACCCAAAGGTAGAGGCAGCCTCCACTCCCCAACCCTGCAATCCCCAACCACAAACCAACCCCTTGTTAAAGTTTGTCACGAGCACAGTAAATGCCCGCGTTACATCATCACCAGCACTGTAACCCCAACACTCCACGGTCCTCCCCACCCTGGCCTCAAGCAGCGAATACTGTAGGGACACCCCTTGCTATAGTTAAGCAACACTTACAAGTCTAGTCCCTCCCCAGTCTGTAAATGGACAGTGAAAGATGAAGCAGCAGCATGATAAGCTCATCTGTCTGTCACTCTGCTTTTTCCTCCTATTGGCACATTCCTTGTTTGTACATGAGCCCTACAACACACATGACTGGCTCCTTGTGCTGCTTCTCTCTCTTACTGTATGAGCCCTGCTGTATAGGAGATGGCAAGAGGCTATCAGGACAAATTTAGTTATTTTCAAGGCTTGGATAAAAAATACATTTTATCATGGATACATTATTACCAAGCTGCATTCATTGGAGTCGTTAATATCTGTCCAGCTATAAAAACACTACCAGAGGTAGCCTAACAAGACAGCTCCCACCACTTATATCAATCTCACCTCCTCTCCGGTCCCCTGCATGGCATCCTGGGGAATGGTGTAGATCTTGTTGTGCATTTCCACGCCACGTCTCATTCCGTTACGAACACGCACCAGTAGTACCCTGAAATTGGTCCCACCGAGGTCCAATGCCAGGAAGTCCCCCCTCTCTGCACAAAATGGAAAATAGTATCATTACATCTCGCATGTCACACTGCCTCTGGCATTGCTGTGTACTAAGACATTTATATAACTCCATGATAAGGAACAACTGGCCTAAAATACTGTCGGACTTCTCATTTGATATGACTAGATTCACCACAATGGCCAATGCTCTTGAAATAAAGGTTAAAGAAATCCGGCACTGATCATTACAACTCTGTGTGTAGAATAATGTCACCTTTGACTACAGTTTTCCTGTTAGGAATATGGTGATTGTGGAAGACTGACTGTAACATTTTACTTCTAGCAGAACTTCAGCTAAAACCTTTTTTTTAGATTTTGTTTAACTGAGCTGAAATCACAAACAATGGTATATTCCCTCCAAGCTATCTTCTCTAAACTACAAATGCCCTCCATGTAATGTAGATGAAGAGAGAAGGACGTGTAGTCCAGATCAGGATAGACACTTAGATGACAACCATGGCTTCGCGTGACTTGGCTAGAAATGGGTGTAGCCACCCTAGGACAGGAAGTGTGTTATTTGTAGGAGCTCAGGTGAAAATAAAGCAGAAAAGAGCATTAAAAAGAAAACGAATGCAGCCACCACATCTAAGGTATAGCAAACTGCAATATATTACATTTTTGAGCTTGGGTTTAGATACACATTAACATAGGGGTGGACAAATCCCAGGAGCCAATGTTCCCTAAAAATGACAGCTGGCTCCTCACTTTTGAGGTTTCCTCTAGTTGCTGTCAAAGGAGCTGGCTGCTGAATAAAATGCTGCTGGCTTCTGCATTGGACAGACCTGAACTCCATATTAATATGGCCACCCATGCTTTACCACTGATGGAAACACCGTACCTGTTCCATCGGGGGTGGACCGAACATATGTAGGCAGCATCTTCACCGTGGCCTCATCGTGACTTGCCCTTTTCAGTCCTCTCTCCATCTCCACTTTCATGAGTCTTTTGATCTCTAGAAGCTGCTTGGTGCTCAGGTTCAGAGCCTCGAGTGTCTTCTCACGTTCCTGACGCTGGTGAACCAATCGGTATGCTACAGCTGTCACCATGGCAGCTCCTTTACCGCTGCCATCCTCCGAACGAATGAATCGGATATCGCAGTCGGGGGCAAGTCGGCGAACGGTCTTCTGAAGCAGTCGGGCAAAACTGCAAATAGTAACAATAGGGAGGTAGACTTAGAGAGGTGTGTACTATGGAAGGTTTACCAAGTCCCTAAGGCTCCTCACTTCACTATACTTTGTGGAAAAGCAAATCACCAAAAAGCTATAAAGTATTTTCATAACTAAAGACCTGCTCACTATTTATCTGTGGTAAAAAGAAGAAATAATACCAGTAACAGAAGGCCTGACATAGTTAGTGGTGGATCAATACACACAATTGGAGAATTGGGGTTCGTAGAGACATAAACCATTGCACAAGTATAAAAAGTGTATAAAGTTTTAATACAATTCATAATATATAAAAAAAAAGCATTCAATAATCAGATAAAACCTTGTCAGGGAACCACAACCTAGTTACAGCGCAAGTACATACAAGTACCATAATAAAAGATCATGTAGAATATCCATGTCTCAACTATGTCCTTCATGTATATATGGTTCAATAATACTATGCATAATACATAATACAAAGCCCAATTCTCCAATTGTGTGTATTGATAGACTATTTAATAGGGGGTGAGATATATTTATCAGACTGTACAGACCTTGGGTATATGTTTTGGAGTATTGTTAGTGGTGGAACTCGTGTATAAAGAGAACCTAGAGGTAAGCATGACATAGAATCCACACTAACTCGACACAGCCAATTGGGTAAGGACAAAATTGAAAAAGAAAATACAAAAATCCCCTTCATTTGATTAGCTGTTGGGTGTGAACTCAGGTTTGATGGGCTGGAGAGCCATTATGAAATCACCCGCACACAGAGTTCATGTGAAGAGATCTAAAAACGAAATGAGTTTATCTGAAGTATGCAGTGGGTATAAATCCTATTGTACTGTACATAGAGCAGGAACAGGTTAATCTTACAGGATCAGTCTACAATGACCCCACCAGCTATATTTAAAACATGACTGGCTCAGTGGAACCTAAATCATGCTTGGTCACCCATCCCCAGAGCTGGCTGTCAACTATATTCCCCCTGGCCAAGGCCAATGGGTCATCTCATTAAATCTACCCCCCCCTTTGTTGCCTTTCTACATATTTAAGCTTTTGCATTCACACATGTTCCTCCTATGTATATTTAGCTAAGTGATCTCTCCACACTTAGACTCCACCAGTATGTATCTAGCTAAGAGGCATCTTCATACTTACTGGGGGTGATTCTTGTACACTGATCCATCCACACCCACAGTCGATCTCAGCCGTTCTACACCCTTGTTCTCCCGAATACGTCTGAGAACCGCAGAAAGCGTGGCTGCACACAAATTGGCAGATCTGGTGGACACAATTTGGCAGATTCTGTGGGTTGCTACACAGTCCTCATGCGAAGGTTCCAGCCCCAGTTTGCTTAGGATTGCATGTGCTGTCTTGACCCCTTCTTTATCTCTGTAAAAGCGGAAAGAGGCAATGGTTCAGGCCCATCATCCACATTGCAATGAGCTGCTGCCCCAAACACAGAAGGGGAACCTTCCAATATACTTCAGAGGCAAGTAGCTTAATGCTGGAAGCACTTTTATTACAGAGAAAATGGATTAGAAACAATATAAATATTAGTGATCCTACTTTTCGATTTCTGAGACGTAGCGTGTCTCAAAGTGTCCAGTGGTCAATAAATCGGCTGTGATTCTTCCACCAAACAGCAGATCCTCCTTGGCCATCTTGACTAGAATAAGCCGGACCAACTCTCCCATGTACATCCCACTGATCATCTTCTCAAACCTGAAAAGAGGAGACGTAACTGTCATCAAAGCGCACCTCTCTGAGATCCATCCGGAGCAGCTACATGGGTATGGCGCAAACAACAGTTATGTGCAGTATTTCACAGTAGCCACAGGTCAGCTATCATCAATCTACTTTATACTAATGAAAACTGACTTCTGACTGGTTACCCCTCATGACAGCAATAATCAGTTTCTTATAAGCATACAAGTCACTGTGTTATAAATGACTATCCATACAATCTACATTTATTTTACACTTAACTATTAGTTCCTTATAACACCATGGCAGAGTTTCAAAGTAATTTTTTTATTACAATACAGTTATAATTACGTAAATGATCTTCTACATTGTAAACACTTTGTCACTCACTCAAGACCATGGGGGTGATTTACTAACCTAAACACACGCACGCACCAGGTGCGTGTGGTTTTCACACAGCAAAACATATTTATCAACCAAAAAGTCTCTAAAAGCATATTTCCACTAATGCCATATATGGAAAAATCTTGCACATGATGCATATATAATGCTGCTTCACAGTTTAGACAAAAATGGTTAGCTCATGCATTTACATTCCTGCATTCATCAACGCAAGCAACATAACATAGAGCTAATTTACACAACATCACCTTGCAATTCATGCTTGGCTTTGCACAACACACCTGCTGGGTGTGTACACACTACAAAGGTGTTTAGATTCCACCCATAGATCATGCTGGGAGGGAACACACTACAGAGGTGTATACATGTTCGTGGTGTGTTTATAAGGTTAGTAAATCAACCCCCATGTGTCAGCTTTGTACTGCTGCCAACCTTTATATAGTGTAATAACATAAAATGACCACTGGGTGGCAATCTTGCAATTGTGTTGTATTTCAAAAGTACTATTACTACTCTTAGATTAAATAATTACATTATCATATAGTGATGTGCATTACATTATAAACCTCAATATCTACTCTCCTTGAATGTAATAATAATACATGATAACATCCCCTGGCCCTTGCTCTATTTTTTCATTTACCAATCATCATTAATACATTTTTGATTTTATTTCAGGTATGGTAAGTATGGACAGCACTGGTCTTGGACATACAGTATATACACTACAAAGTAAGATACTTACATCTGCTTTCCAGGATTAAGAGATCCCATGTCAATTTCTCTGTCAAACTCGGTTCTAACGTCATCCAAGGATCCATCATCTCCAAAGGCCCCCCACTCCATGTTTACACACATGCGTCCCTCGTCACCTTCCACCAGGTCAATGTGACGCATATCTTCCATGTAGCAGGCATTGGTGCCAGTACCTGTAAAAAAAAATACAGTCATCATATTAATATGGGTCCATGAGGGATGTTGGGAGGCTGAAAGTAGTCAATGCACGCATATATATATATAATATATTTTTTATA